>NC_088233.1:42670271-42970271 GCF_036934945.1 Oncorhynchus masou masou
TTGTGGTCTTGTGTTTATTGTTTATGCTTTGTTTTTATTCTTCATTAATGCTGTGTTGACGACCACTATCACAGACACTACCGAACAATGATTGAGTCTCATGCAATGTGCGGGCGATTTCCCTTTCCATCTCAAGGCCAGGCCGCGGTGTGGCGCAGAACGGTTCCTCCTGCCCAGCATGTTTCTCTCTCTCTGAGCTCGACTCGCAGAAGAAGACAGATGCGATAGAAAAACACACACCAAACCAAAGAATGTCAATCTGTGTCCTCTTCAAATGTACTTTGCTCTTGGACTCGTTCCCCATATTTTCAGCATGTTGTACTTCAGAGACGAGAATGTTCAATAACTGTTGTATATTTAAGCAATAAGGCCCGAGGGGGTGTGGTATATGGTCAATATACCACGGCTAAGGGCTGTTCTTATGCACGACGCAACACGGAGTGCCTGGATACAGCCCTTAGCCGTGGTATATTGACCATATACCACAAACCCCAGAGGTGCCTTATTGCTATTATAAACTGGTTACCAACCAAATCAAATCAAATCAAATGTATTTATATAGCCCTTCGTACATCAGCTGATATCTCAAAGTGCTGTACAGAAAGCCAGCCTAAAACCCCAAACAGCAAGCAATGCAGGTGTAGAAGCACGGTGGCTAGGAAAAACTCCCTAGAAAGGCCAAAACCTAGGAAGAAACCTAGAGAGGAACCAGGCTATGTGGGGTGGCCAGTCCTCTTCTGGCTGTGCCGGAAATGAATCACAAATGACCAGCATGATCGAATAACAATAAGGCAGAACAGTTGAAACTGGAGCAGCAGCACGGTCAGATGGACTGGGGACAGCAAGGAGTCATCATGTCAGGTAGTCCTGGGGCATGGTCCGAGGGCTCAGGTCCTCCGAGAGAGAGAGAAAGAAAGAGAGAATTAGAGAGAGCATATGTGGGGTGGCCAGTCCTCCTCTGGCTGTGCCGGGTGGAGATTATAACAGAACATGGCCAAGATGTTCAAATGTTCATAAATGACCAGCATGGTCGAATAATAATAAGGCAGAACAGTTGAAACTGGAGCAGCAGCACGGCCAGGTGGATTGGGGACAGCAAGGAGTCATCATGTCAGGTAGTCCTGGGGCATGGTCCTAGGGCTCAGGTCCTCCGAGAGAGAGAAAGAAAGAGAGAAGGAGAGACTTAGAGAACGCACACTTAGATTCACACAGGACACCGAATAGGACAGGAGAAGTACTCCAGATATAACAAACTGACCCTAGCCCCCCGACACATAAACTACTGCAGCATAAATACTGGAGGCTGAGACAGGAGGGGTCAGGAGACACTGTGGCCCCATCCGAGGACACCCCCAGACAGGGCCAAACAGGAAGGATATAACCCCACCCACTTTACCAAAGCACAGCCCCCACACCACTAGAGGGATATCTTCAACCACCAACTTACCATCCTGAGACAAGGCTGAGTATAGCCCACAAAGATCTCCACCACGGCACAACCCAAGGGGGGGCGCCAACCCAGACAGGATGACCACATCAGTGAATCAACCCACTCAGGTGACACACCCCTTCCAGGGACGGCATGAGAGAGCCCCAGTAAGCCAGTGACTCAGCCCCTGTAATAGGGTTAGAGGCAGAGAATCCCATTGGAAAGAGGGGAACCGGCCAGGCACAGAGACAGCAAGGGCGGTTCGTTGCTCCAGGGCCTTTCCGTTCATCTTCACACTCCTGGGCCAGACTACACTCAATCATATGACCCACTGAAGAGATGAGTGTTCAGTAAAGACTTAAAGGTTGAGACCGAGTTTGCGTCTCTGACATGGGTAGGCAGACCGTTCCATAAAAATGGAGCTCTATAGGACAAAGCCCTGCCTCCAGCTGTTTGCTTAGAAATTCTAGGGACAAATAGGAGGCCTGCGTCTTGTGACCGTAGCGTACGTGTAGGTATGTACGGCAGGACAGAATCAGAGAGATAGGTAGGAGCAAGCCCATGTAATGTTTTGTAGGTTAGCAGTAAAACCTTGAAATCAGCCCTTGCTTTGACAGGAAGCCAGTGTAGAGAGGCTAGCACTGGATTAATATGATCAAATTGTTTTGGTTCTAGTCAGGATTCTAGCAGCCGTATTTAGCACTAACTGAAGTTTATTTAGTGCTTTATCCGGGTAGCCGGAAAGTAGAGCATTGCAGTAGTCTAACCTAGAAGTGACCAATGCATGGATTACTTTTTCTGCATAATTTTTGGACAGAAAGTTTCTGATTTTTGCAATGTTACGTAGATGGAAAAAAGCTGTCCTTGAAATGGTCTTGATATGTTCTTCAAAAGAGAGATTAGGGCCCAGAGTAACGCCGAGGTCCTTCACAGTTTTATTTGAGACGACTGTACAAACATTAAGATTAATTGTCAGATTCAACAGAAGATCTCTTCAACAGACGATTACCAACGTAACTGTCAGCCAATCAGCATTCAGGACTCGAACCACCCAGTTATAATATAATAGTTTAACACACTTATCCAACTCCCTGGGGGCAAAGCACATGCTAGGTCCACCCAGGAGGTTAAATTCAGGTCTCAATGACCCCCTATTATGAACGTCTCTGTCTCCACAAGTATTATCATCAGATGATGTGTTAACTGACAGATGATTGGATCGATGGGAAGTGATGATATGTGATGGTTGCCGAAATAGTTATTGAATTCTGAAAGGACAGATGTGACTTGTTTCAGGAAAGTTGGCATATATCGCAGGCATTTCAACGTAAACATTCCTTTTTTTTGTCAAAATACATTATATTTTTGTCAGAAATTCCATCTGGCACATGTGCACTTTCATGTTCCTTAATAACAAACGGGTATGACATCTGTAAATATGAATACATTTTTTAAATTATAAGCTTAGTTGGTTTAGCCACAGAAAAAGACAAGAACTTTCCCGCTAGCCATGATTGGCTGGGATAATGGGTGGGCTGGACATAACGAGAGATGTGTTCGGATTGGTCTGCCATGAAGCATGCTTTTGTCTATTACATGAGCTGCTTAGTATGTGTAGGTAATTCTTTCTAACACTGCTTTTTTAAAGATATCTCAAAAAACTGCAAAAGTGTTGCTAATGCTCTCCACTTTCTGGAGGATGATTGTGCCATGCTGGCTGTTTCTGACTCTGAAAATGAATCAGACTATGAGGAACTCCCTGATTTAGGTAAAAACATTTTAATTGAACCAGACATTGTTGAGTCTTCTGAAACAGCAACCAACAGTGTTGTTGCCACGGAAGAAGTTGACTGAGTTTTGAAATCTGTAGAATGCCCAGTGGAAGCAGAGTATGATAGTTAAGGAGATGGAGAAAATTCCAGCATTTGATCACCACTGATAAATCCACTATAATTGAGAATTTCAATAAGCTTTTTTCTACGGCTGGCCATGCTTTCCACCTGGCTACCCCCGGTCAACAGCACTGCACCCCCCACAGCAACTCGCTCTAGCCTTCCCCATTTCTCCTTCTCCAAAATCCAGTCAGCTGATGTTCTGAAAGAGCTGCAAAATTTGGACCCCTACAAATCAGCCGGGCTAGACAATCTGGACCCTTTCTTTCTAAAAATTATCTAACAAAATTGTTGCCACCCCTATTACTAGCCTCTTCAACCTCTCTTTCGTGTCGTCTGAGATTCCCAAAGATTGGAAAGCAGCTGCGTTCATCTCCCTAGTCAAAGGGGGGGACACTCTTGACCTAAACTGCTACAGACCTATATCTATCCTACCCTTCCTTTCTAAGGTCTTCAAAAGCCAAGTCAACAAACAGATTACCGACCATTTTGAATCTCACCATACCCTCACTGCTATGCAATCTGGTTTCAGAGCTGGTCATGGGTGCACCTCAGCCGCGCTCAAGGACCGAAACGATATCTTAACCGCCATCGATAAGAAACATTACTGTGCAGCCGTATTCATTGATCTGGCCAAGGCTTTCGACTCTGTCAATCACCACATCCTCATCGGCAGACTCGACAGCCTTGGTTTCTCAAATGATTGCCTCGCCTGGTTCACCAACTACTTCTCTGATAGAGTTCAATGTGTCAAATCGGAGGGTCTGCTGTCCGGACCTCTGGCAGTCTCTAAGGGGGTGCCACAGGGTTCAATTCTTGGACCGACTCTCTTCTCTGTATACATCAATGAGGTCGCTCTTGCTGCTGGTGAGTCTCTGATCCACCTCTACGCAGACGACACCATTCTGTATACTTCTGGCCCTTCTTTGGACACTGTGTTAACAACCATCCAGGCAAGCTTCAATGCCATACAACTCTCCTTCCGTGGCCTCCAACTGCTCTTAAATACAAGTAAAACTAAATGCATGCTCTTCAACCAATCGCTGCCTGCCCGCCTGTCCAACATCACTACTCTGGATGGCTCTGACGTAGAATGCGTGAACAACTACAAATACCTAGATGTCTGGTTAGACTGTAAACTCTCCTTCCAGACCCACATCAAACATCTCCAATCCAAAGTTAAATCTAGAATTGGCTTCCTATTTCACAACAAATCATCCTTCACTCATGCTGCCAAACATACCCTTGTAAAACTGTCCATCCTACCAATCCTCGACTTCGGCGATGTAATTTACAAAATAGCCTCCAATACCCTACTCAACAAATTGGATGCAGTCTATCACAGTGCCATCCATTTTGTCACCATCACCCACCTGTAGCACGCGCTCCAGCAGGTATATCTCTCTGGTCACCCCCAAAACCAATTATTTCGTTGGCCGCCTCTCCTTCCAGTTCTCTGCTGCCAAAGACTGGAACGAACTACAAAAATCTCTGAAACTGGAAACACTTATCGCCCTAACTAGCTTTAAGCACCAGCTGTCAGAGCAGCTCACAGATTACTGCACCTGTACATAGCCCATCTATAATTTAGCCCAAACAACTACCTCTTTCCCTACTGTATTTATTTGAATTTTATTTATTTATTTATTTTGCTCCTTTGCATCCCATTATTTTTATTTCTACTTTGCACATTCTTCCACTGCAAATCTGTGTTTTACTTGCTATATTGCTATATTGTATTTACTTTGTCACCATGGCCTTTTTTTGCCTTTACCTCCCTTATCTCACCTCATTTGCTCACATCGTATATAGACTTGTTTCTACTGTATTATTGACTGTATGTTTGTTTTACTACATGTGTAACTATGTGTTGTTGTATGTCAAACTGCTTTGCTTTATCTTGGCCAGGTCGCAATTGTAAATGAGAACTTGTTCTCAACTTGCCTACCTGGTTAAATAAAGGTGAAATAAAAATATAAATAAAATTGCAAATATGCGGAGGGAGTCGAAAAAAGAACACACTGAAGGCTATTGTCTCCGGATTACATCTTCAAACTAAGGGCAACCATGGCACCCATGACAGAGAGGGAGAAGCGTTCATCCCTGTATACGGGAAGAGAGTCTCGCTAGCTATATTTTCAGTTATTATACGTTTCTAACTTTGGCAGTAGTATTTTTCATTGCAAGTTAAAGCGTACTGTTAGCTAGCTAGCTAGCGTTAGCTGGCTGGCTCGCTAGCTGGCTCGCTAGCTAACGTTATATGTATGATCTGTGTAGTAATATTATTTGTATCTCAGCAAGCCATTTGCATTGCTAGTTATAGCCTAATGTTAGTTGGCTAGCTAACATTGAACCTAGTTGGTTAGCTTTAGCTGCCTGCAGATTCATGCATGTTATGAGTTGGGATTATGGTTCATTGTTTAGCTAGCTAACTAGCTACATGTCTAAACAAAAGACTCCATTATGCAAGCAACCATTTCACTGTACAGTTTACACCTTCTGTATCCTGTGCATGTGACAAATAAACTTTGATTTTGTTTGATATAGTGTGTGTTACCCAGAGACGGTAATGTGAAAACATGACCAACACCAAAGTCAAATTAGGATATAACGTTAGGCCAACGAGACAGTGTCCAAGTTCTAAAATAAAATTCTCTTGTAGAATGCCCTGCTTCTATTTCACCACACTCAAAACTGTAATCTATTTTCTGTTTTTTATTTTACCTTTATATAACTAGGCAAGTCAGTTAAGCACAAATTCTTATTTTCAATGACGGCCTAGGAACAGTGGGTTAACTGCCTGTTCAGGGGCAGAACGACAGATTTGTACCTTGTTAGCTCGGGGATTTGAACTTGCAACCTTCCGGTTACTAGCCCAACGCTCAACGCTATTTTCTGTAATTAGCTCGCCATTAACTTGTGAATAAGGATCTGGTTGTGAGTTTATTTTACTGTAATAATTCATAAAAAATGAGCTAAAGTTGTCAGCTATGATATGGTTATTATTTGAACTGGCTAACCAGCTAAGTTAACGTTTGCTAACAAGCTAGAAATGAACCACAGCTTTGTTCAGAAAGTTGCTTTTAGTTGCCTGGTTTGCTAGAGTGACATACAGTGTACACTAATTTCATTTTGAAACGGATGGGTTTGTTGGTGGTAAAACACACCCGTTATGCTATTTTGGGACCACCAGGCTGCTGATGTCATGCAGCCTGTCGTTTCTGTGTTTATACTTTTTCATAAAGACAACGGCAATTTTGATGTTGGACGACAATAGAATTTTCATGATGTCACTGCGACAACTGTCTGCAGACATGTCGATAGACGTAGTGTAAACCAGACTTTAGTCATGAAATCTTTGGTTGTTTACTACACTACTCTACTCACTCTGTTTAGCACAGGGCCTCACATGTGAATCCTTCAAGAGATGGGAGGGGATAAGGCTTAAGAGGGTGTGAGCAATGCTGAATGGGTGAAGACAAAGAAGAGCGCTCCAAAAGGTGTACCAAAACATTCAAGGGACATTTTTTCAATAGTGGGGTTACGAGTCTATCAAAGTTCAAAGCAGAATTACTTCCCCATTTTTCCTCAACTGTAGAGTATGATATACCATGTTCTAGCTCTGAGTCTCTACTTCTATCCAATGTGAAAAACACAATTTCAAATTGTGCTACATGCCCGTATTAAGACGGTCACATATGGCTGTCAAATGGGGAGTCCGATGCGACACTGCTAAAGCAGATGCGACACTGCTAAAGCATCAAAGGTGAACGACAGTGAAGTTTCTACAAACTGACAATGGCATGATGGTGGTTGCTTGGGTCAAGGCAATTTCTAGCACATCTCCTGACTTTCCTTAGTAAATATGACCCGTGGTTACTTTCAATGTGGCGTAGTAGTGGCAATGTTTTTTATGTTGAATGTTCTGTAATAAAATATTCTTCTTACTCAATAAAGAAGTTAAAAACCCTTGTGACTTTTCCAGTCAAGCATGGTGGACTGACTTTGTTGGAGATATATTCCCTATATTTTAGCAGTTGAAGGGCTTTGTATATCAAGCCTCCATATTACCCTAGAGAGGAAAACAGAACACTGCTATGGTTGGTTTCTATCCAGGGTCAGAGTCTCCCTGAGGGAAAGCCAGGGTTTTTGCTCCACCCGCTGACTGTAACACAGGGGCCACTCCAGAATGTATAATCTGTGATGCACAGCTGCCCTTTACTACATACTACTGTCGCAGCAGTCTCCCAGCATCCTGGCAGCCCTGTGGTTTGGGTGGTGCAGGCCCTGGAAGTTTGTTTTTGTCTCGCAGGCCCTAAAATCATATCTCATCACCCAAGGACAGGAGCATTTACTATTTTGATTCACTAGCGTGTGGAGTTGTTCCACTCAAAAAATAGGGATTTCAACACCCACCATCTCAGATTGTTCTGAAACTTTCTTTCTGAGTTGGGGAAATGGTACATCACCAAATTGACTGAGAATACATTACATAGTATGAATAAACAATACTCCAAGCCGCAGCTTCATACTACTTGTCAAACTTAAAGAACTGATACTGTATACTAGCGTTTGGGGTGGGCTTGGTGTGTGGTCTGGGGGGGGGCTCCGTGGGTGTCTTTCTGACCATTTATTTAGATTCCTCAAGTCTTAGTCTTTATGAAGAAATGGTTGTGGTCAAAATTGGATATTGGGTATTATATTTAATGAATAATATATGAATCCTATGAATTGAAATGAGTGCAATCAATTAGCTTAATTTCTCAGAGTTCATATTGTCTTTCAACAAAATAATGTTGCAGGAATGCTTATCTTATCTGTTTCTAACTACAGATATAATTTCAGAACAATTTGAGATGGTGGGTGTCATGGCTTGCTGAAATTAAATGACCCTGTGGTGAGAAACATGACATGATAAAAAAACTGTAACTTTAATCAAGTACAGTACATTACCAGCAAAAATATTGTAATCAGATACTTTGAAAAAATATAATTTCTTCTTGGATTACTTTTAAATTCAGAAAAAAACACGTTTTCTCAATGACATTCAATTCAGCATTTAAAAAAGGTGAAAGTTTAAGTTTGTTCCACCTGAACAAGTCAGAGACCACTATGATGACACACCAAATACATTTCATAGATCTTTTTTTTGTATTTTTTGTGTATTTTTTTTCTTCTAATGCCTTTTGGACAGGTATCTAGTAACTCTAACGGGTTACACTCACCCCCTAAGGTCGATGTCCTCGCTCCCGTGGAAATCTAATTATCATAACAAATTAATTCCCCATCAAAATCAGTTTAAGCTAGAGATATCTGTTTTTTTGCATTGGATGTGTCTCAATCCATCACATTCGCCTCTGTCGCACTTTGCTGTGAAAGGTGACAGAGCTAGAACAGTGTTTGTCAGACCATGAGACATACGGAAATTGGTCTTCTCACAAAATCGTCTGTAGGGTCCGAATGGTTTGGCCGACAAACTTAAAAAACGATGAGAAAATCAGGAACACAACGGTGTTCTCCGTTTTGCTCTACGACATCCACGGGTGTCTTGGGACTCGTAGGAAGTTGGTACAGTCGATCTGCAAAGGTATGCAAATGTGAGACTCTCAAGAACACGTACACTACCGGTCAAAAGTTAAACGACACCTAGTCATTCAAGAGTTTTTCTTTATTATTGCTATTTTCTACATTGTACAATAATAGTGAAGACATCAAAACTATGAAATAACACATGTGGAATCACGTAGTAACCAAAAAAAGTGTTAAACAAATCAAAATATATTTTATATTTGGGATTATTCAAGTAGCCAAATAGCTAAATACCGCCCCCCCAACCCTCTCCACTCTTCTCCTAAATGAGACAGGGTTTATAACTCTTTTAAGAAAGTAACCTAACACTTGATACTGTATTTACATTTTAGGTACGTTTGACATACACTACATGACCAAAAGTATGTGGACACCTGCTTGTTGAACATCTCATTCCAAAATCATGGGCATTAATATGGAGTGGGTCCCCCCTCCACTCTTCTGGGAAGGCATTCCACTAGATATTGGAACATTGCTGCAGGGACATGCTTCCATTCAGTCACAAGAGAATTAGAACTGATGTTGATAACTGATGTTGGCCAATTAGGCCTTGCTCACAGTCGGCGTTCCAATTCATCCCAAAGGTGTTCGATGAGGTTCTGGTCAGGGCTCTGTGCAGGCCAGTCAAATTCTTCCACACCAATTTTTAAAGCTCAGAAATGCTCAGGAATGCTCAGAAATGTCTAGAATGTCATTGTATGCTATAGCATTAAGCTTTCCCTTCACTGGAACTAAGGGGCCTAGCCCAAACCATGAAAAACAGCCCCAGACCATTATTCCTCCTCCACCAAACTTTACAGTTGGCACTATGCATTTGGGCAGGTAGCGTTGTCCTGGCATCCGCCAAGCCCAGATTCGTCCGTTAAACTGCCAGATGGTGAAGCATGATTCATCACTCCAGAGAAAGCGCTTCCACTGCTCCAGAGTCCAATGGCGGAAAGCTTTACACCACTGTAGGCTTGTGTGCAGCTGCTCGGCCAAGGAAACCCACTTCACGAAGCTCCCGATGAACAGTTCTTGTGCTGACGTTGTTTCCAGAGGCAGTTTGGAACTCGGTAGTCAGTGTTGCAACCGAGGACAGATGGTCCCATTGTGTGAGCTTGCTTTGCGGCTGAGCCGTTGTTGCCCCTGTATGTTTCCACTTCATAATAACAGCACTTACAGCTTACCGGGGCAACTCTAGCAGGGCAGACATTTGACGATCCTATGATGGTGCCACGTTGAAAGTCACTGAGCTCTTCAGTAAGGCCATTCTACTGCCAATATTTGTCTATGGAGATTGCATGGCTGTGTGCTCGATTTTATACACCTGCCAGCAACGGGTGTGGCTGAAATAGCCGAATCCACCAATTTGAAGGGGTGTCCACATACCTTTGTATATAAGGAGGTATTTAAAAGTTGGCAATTTGATCAAATGGCATTTCTCCTACATGAGTCTATACCCAGTGTCATAACACATTACGACATGGTCATAACCATATCATAGTATGTCATAACAGCTGACTTAATCTGTTATAATATGGTCATAACACTGTCATGCGACATCGATTTAGACCTGTTGTGGCATACATTTGGCTATTGCTGACAAAACTGACCACACAAGGAAAAACATTACATTACACCATACCCTGCTTGTACATTTATGTAAAAATTTTAATTTTTATGAATCATATTAAATTATCATTGTAATTGCACACACATTGATATCAGATATGCATCTACCCCAAAGCTATGTTGCTGATGACTAGGATGAATGCAGGAGCAGATTTCAGGAGCAGGACAAGACACACTCTTTTTGACTGATGACTGACATAAGGGCATGTATGTGATAGGGCTATCTGGTTTATATGATTATGACGGTCATAACGCTTCTTGACAGTGTCATAAAATGCATTTTCTTCATCCAAGTAAAGTGACACATGATGACTACAATGCTTCATGACAGTGTCATAAAGTGGATTTTCTTCAAGTAATTTAAAATATGCTGAAGAAAAAAACATGACAGCAAAGAATTCATTACAATAACAACAAAGGATTAAAGAAAGAAACTTAAAAACAAAAGGAAACTCTTGGCATGGAAAAACTAAATTGAACAAATGTGGGTCTTGACACTCTTATCTAGGTGTGAACCAGCCATAAAATAACACAGTATTTGTCACAACATCTGTAAATATATTGGTCATGTCAGTCTTATGACCATATAATCACAGGTTATGACAAATTATGTCAGCAATGACACATTTTGACATGGTTATGACCATGTCATAACGTTTTATGACACTTGGTGTGAAGTAAAGCGTTACCAAATAATCATATATTACTAGATTGGATTACATCACACAGACTTAATGCCCTCTTTACCTATAGGAAATCTATGGACCCATGGCGGTAATCCTGAGAGGCACCCTGTACACTGTCTTGTGGCCAGCCCTGTTGATATGTGGGGATGGGAGCAGCCTGGCTGGTCAGGGAGAGGCTGGAGGGAAAACAGCAGGGCCCAGGCTGGGCATAGAGAGAGAGACAGCCTAGCCCCATTCCCAGTCCCCATCTCTGTCCAAGCAGCTGCTCGCTGACTGAGCTTCCTTCACAGTGCCCACTGCAGCCCAGCACCCGCTGCTCCCTCTCCCGCCGCGGTGTGGCCAATACCCAGCCACAGGAAGTGTCTCCCACCGCTCCCTCTCTTTTCCTCCTCTACTCTTCTCCCTCCCGGCGTGGAAACTATTAGCAGGGCAGGGTTCCATGGAGCTGTAAGGGGAGGTTATCTCTCTCTCTCTCTCTCTCTCTCTCTCTCTCTCTCTCTCTCTCTCTCTCTCTCTCTCTCTCTCTCTCTCTCTCTCTCTCTCTCTCTCTCTCTCTCTCTCTCTCTCTCTCTCTCTCTCTCTCTCTCTCTCTCTCTCAAAGTAAACCCCACCACACAGCCCAATATAGAGGGGAGACTCACTTCACTTTGGCTTTGCCCTCTTTTTTCTTCTTTTTTTTCTCAACCTCCACACCACAGGGTAAGAATTTTTCCTGATACGCGTGTGGTGAAAATGCGTAAGTCCTGACCTTTTTTTCTACTCCCTTGTGTGTCACAGACAGGAGTGACATGGGAGGAAGGAAAATGTGATCGCTAGCAAACTGCAAAACAGTTAGAGTGTCAACACTAAGACAGAAAAGAGTAATAAGGGTTAGGGTTACAGAGCTGAATGTAATGTACCTGCTCTGTGGGCAGTGAGTCCAGTCTGTACTGCTCTCCTCTTATACCCTAATCTTCCTCCGCTTCTCCTTCTTCAGAGGCTCATGTTGCATTGGGCAGCCTCACTGAAAGACCTCCATTTAAACACACACCTGCTAACAAATGGCAACAATAGCGTGCATGGCTGCCAGTTCAGTGAGCTACTTACACACATCCCTCTCTCTCGGCCCCCTGCCGGATATTAAACTGCCTCTATTTACCCAGATTGGCATACAGCTCAGCTCACAGCACAGCAGTAATGTTAAAGCACAGTGCATGCCTCATCCCCACAGAGATTTGTCAGGGGTGTCCTCAATCAGCCATTGTCGAGAGACTGAGAAGCGTCTGCTAAGAATGCTGAGGTAAAACTGAGGTTTAGATCATTCTGAGATTTTGGAGAAGAACTTGGGAAAGGCATATGAGTAAATCCTTGTCAAAAAGGTACTACTTCACTACCTAGGCAGGTGCCCAAAGATAGATCAAAAGGTGTGTCTAGCTTGCTATTAGCAATGAACTTCAGGGGTCAATCCCCATGCTATTACCATCGCTGTAACTCTCCTCCCTCTCTTTCCTATTGGTTATCGGGCCACAAGTATTTATCACCGTGCTTTAAACAGAATAACAGAGTTTCAACATGTTCTTTAGTCGGTTGTAAAATGAGAACCATGAAATGAAAAGATTGCCCGTATTGAGATAAACTGTGTCTCCTCCTCCTTGGTGGACGTACAGGGATAAAGCCATGCTGGGAGCCGGTAACACCGATGGCTGCCATTCTTCAGATGGGCCCATTCTCCAGCACAGCTCAGCCCTGGCCACTCCTTTTGTGTGCTCTGAGGGGGGCAACCCATTCAGGCCTATCTGAGGGATAATAGCACACTGGCCCACTCCCCTCAGCAGCCCCATCCTCCCATCAAATTCCCCTCTTTAATTGCGTTCCCTGGAAGCCAGGAGGAGAAGAGGAAGAGGAGAAATGCAAAGGAGAAGAAGAAAAAAAGGAAGAATCTATAGCAGGGAGGCTTTATTCATCCAAGACTACACATTGTTTTGAAACAACAAACTGTGAACCCAGTTTCTATGAAGAAAGAGGCACAACGGTCAAAAGGACCATGTGGAGGACTGGCCCACCGGTTTCCAATTGAGCCGGGCCTGGCTTCTTTAATGACCGATCGGGTTGAGAATTAATCCCCCCTGGCTGGTAATAGAAGTCTCTTTAGAGGCTCAATTGCCATTGGTGGGACACAGGGGGACTGTTGTGTCCTGGGGATTAGAGCCGGCGGGGGAATCAAAAGGCACTTTACAATACAGTAATCAGCATGTTTTCACTCTGAAAAGCCCTCCCAGTCCCCCATTTAGAAAACACAGAGTATTACCCCTTTTCTGCTCTCTACAAACCCATTCAGTTATTGTTTTATTATATGGATTACTCCTATGTGTTTTGTGGACCCCACTGCTTGGCAGGCCGGGGCGAAGGTGAAGAAGTGTACCACTCCAGAGGGGTGAGTGAGTGAAGGGGAGTGAAAGGGACAACCACTGCCTCGTTCCCCAGGCTGAGCCAGGCCTCTCCTCACCTCTATGGACACAGGAACCCCCCCCCCCGAAGTTAACCCTTTACTGTCTAGACTCAGTTCAACCAAACCTTCTCACGGCACAGACCCACAAGAAGCAAGTGGTGGACATTGGTCACGATGTGAACAATGTAATAATCATCGGATGTTAGGTATCAAATCCAAGCCCTTGAAAATGTTCACTGAGCGTTACAACGTGAGCGTCTTTCAATTTGGTCAGCTTTCATATAATCAAAGAAAGGAATAGGGAAGCTTCCCAAAGCCATACAAGTTCCTGTTCAGCTTTAGTTTGATTGTTAATAATGTGTACCATAAGGTAATGACAATACTGGAAACGAATAGCAGAATACAGAGCTGCATATTTTAAAGAACAGAGACTTGAGAACTAAAAGTAATTATATGGGTAGAAATGTTGAGTGATGAAGAACAAAAAAACAGCATGCGACTGACCAGCATGCGACTGAAAACAAGGGCCATCTGGGAAGAGAGGAGGAATGGAGAAATGCACCACAGCAACGCATAATGATATCAAAGCTGCTATTATGCTGCCCATCGTTACAGAAGCCTGGTCTGGTATCATGAAAGCGGAACTCCTTGTGCCGGGGATGAGGACAGGAAGTATTCCATTTCTCTGTTCTTCAACTTCCTGATGAAAACAACCACGGTCCATCTGCCTTCATTTACAGTACATCACCACCCACCAGTCTCATTGATCTCTGTAACAAAACAAGCACTGTCTATGTCAGACTGTGACTTAGCTATAGGCAAAACACAAACTCTTTCCTACCCTTGACTTTTTGACACTCCTCGACCAATCAGAGGCATCGAAAACAAAACATTTCAGAATGTCAAGGAAAGGGTATTTCATAACCAAATGGACACCTCTTGAACGTCAACAAACCTGACATCTGCAACAGTAAATGCAGTGAAGCGTTGACCCGTTGTTAGCTCAACCCCTTGCTCTATGAGCCGCCACTTGTGGACTACCAAACCATTAACATACCAGAGCCAACCAACGCAGAGGGAAAGTGGAAAAAGCCACTGTCATGTTTGCTTACCCTACAGCCAGCCTATTAGGAGGTGTTGTGAACAATACTGCTCAGATGAGTCATGTGGTTTAAAGACGTAGCTAGGGAGGAGGAGAAGGGCAGTGATGCAAAGACCAGGCACGGACCAGGTTCACAGAAGGGCAGAGATGCTAGGTAAACTGACCAATGAATGGAGAAGTTGGTCAATGATCAGAGATCAGAGAACCTCAGTTCAGACCTCTTCTGTGGGATCACACTCCAAAGGTCAGACCAGAGCCTTTTATAGAGAATATCATAACATACTGTAAGGCTCTGGATTACACAGGTGGACAGAGGAAGCAGACAGTTCCTACACTCGAAAAAAATGCTGGGCCCTGGGTAAATAGTGGACAGAACACACATTGTGTTATTTTTGACCCAGACAGTTGGGTCACATAGTTGGGTTATTGAGAAATGATCCACCGGGTCAGATCAGAATACTGGAGGCATGGTTTAGTAGGGGTGTGTCTTTCAGGTTTTTTGACCACCCGTGATAGTAAATGTTGTCCCGGTTCATCTGTTCTGTTGTATTGTCAGCCCATGTTAAGGTTTAGTATTAACACTTTTGTTGTTTAGAGGCTTAACCTCTAGCGTCGAAGCAATCCCGTATCCGGGAGCGTAATTATAGCCTCAAGCTCATTACCATAACGCAACGTTAACTATTCATAAAAATCGCAAATTAAATGAAATAAATATATTGGCTCACAAGCTTAGCCTTTTGTTAACAACACTGTCATCTCAGATTTTCAAAAAATGCTTTTCAACCATAGCTACACAAGCATTTGTGTAAGAGTATTGATAGCTAGCATAGCATTAAGCCTAGCATTCAGCAGGCAACATTTTCACAAAAACAAGAAAAGCATTCAAATAAAATAATTTACCTTTGAAGAACTTCGGATGTTTTCAATGAGGAGACTCTCAGTTAGATAGCAAATGTTCAGGTTTTCCAAAAAGATTATTTGTGTAGGAGAAATCACTCCGTTTTGTTCATCACATTTGTCTAAGAAAAACCCCCGAAAATTCAGTCATTACAACGCAAACATTTTCCAAATTAACTCCATAATATCGACAGAAACATGGCAAACGTTGTTTAGAATCAATCCTCAAGGTGTTTTTCACATATCTATTCGATGATAAATCATTCGTGGCAGTTGTGTTTCTCCTCTGAAGAAAATGGAAAAATGCACGCAGCTGGAGATTTCGACGGAGGACACCGAGCGGACACCTGGTAAATGTAGTCTCTTATTGTCAATTTTCCAATGATATGCCTACAAATACGTCACCAAGCTGCAAACACCTTGGGGAAACGACAGAAAGTGCAGGCTCATTCATTGCGCATTCACAGCCATATAAGGAGACATTGGAACACAGCGCCTCCAAAATCTGGCTCACTTCCTGTATGAAATTTCATCTTGGTTTCGCCTGTAGCATTAGTTCTGGGGCACTCACAGACAATATCTTTGCAGTTTTGGAAACGTCAGAGTGTTTTCTTTCCAAAGCTGTCAATTATATGCATAGTCGAGTATCTTTTCGTGACGAAATATCTTGTTAAAAACGGGAATGTTTTTTTATCCAAAAATTAAAAGAGCGCCCCCTATATCGAAGAAGTTAAACAAGTTAAGTGCCTATGTGTATCCCAATGTTAAGATAGTTACTACTTTGTTTTGATATTTAAATAATAACGTTATTTACCCTTTCTAACACATAGCAATATTTGACGGCCGTTAATTAAATTACCATAGCTAAATTGACGTGCTAAGAACTTGCTGTCTTATTCACGTGCCTGTTGTCATCAACCAGAAACCAGAAACAGGGTATGCTGTCACATGACTTTTTACTCAAAACGACGTCGCAAATTTTCACAGAGCAAGAGGCTATACAGTTGAAGTCGGAAGTTTACATACACCTTAGCCAAATACATTTAAACTCAGTTTTTCACAATTCCTGACAATTAATCCTAGTCAAAATTCCCTGTCTTAGGTCAGTTTGTCACCCCCTGACCTTAGAGAATAAAAAGGATCTCTATGTTTGGTTAGGTCAGGGTGTGACTCGGTGGGAAAGTCTATGTTTTCTATTTCTTTGTTTTGGCCGTGTGTGTGTGTGTGTGTGTGTGTGTGTGTGTGTGTGTGTGTGTGTGTGTGTGTGTGTGTGTGTGTGTGTGTGTGTGTGGTTCCCAATCAGAGGCAGCTGTCTATCATTGTCTCTGATTGGGCATCACATATAAGTTGTCATTTTCCTTTTGGGTTTTGTGGGATCGTGTTTTCTGTTTAGTGTCTGTACCTGACAGAACTGTGCGGTTTCCACGTTTGTTATTTTGTTTGAGTGTTTTTTGTAAATAAAATCATGAACACTTTCCAAGCTGCGCTTTGGTCCACTCCTTTCGACGAGAGCCGTTACACAGTTAGGATCACCACTTTATTTTAAGAATGTGAAATGTTAGAATAATAGTAGAGAGAATGATTTCAGCTTTTATTTCTATCATCACATTCCCAGTGGGTCAGAAGTTTACATACACTCAATTAGTTTTTGGTAGCATTGCCTTTAAATTGTTTAACTTGAGTCAAATGTTTCAGGTAGCCTTCCACAAGCTTCCTACAATAAATTGGATTTTGGCCCATTCCTCCTGACAGAGCTGGTGTAACTGAGTCAGGGCTTTGTGATGGCCACTCCAATACTGCTGTCCTTAAGCCATTTTGCCACAACTTTGGAAGTATTGTTGGGGTCATTGCCCATTTGGAAGGCCCATTTGCGACCAAGCTTTAACTTCCTGACTGATGTCTTGAGATGTTGGTTCAATATATCCACAGAATGTTCCTTCCTCATGATGACATCTATTTTGTGAAGTGCACCAGTCCCTCCTGCAGCAAAATACCCCACACATGATGCTGCCACCTCCATGCTTCACGGTTGGGATGGTGTTCTACGGTTTGCAAGCCTCCCCTTTTTCCTCCAAACATAACGATGGTCATTATGGCCAAACCGTTATATTTTTGTTTCATCAGACCAGAGGACATTTCTCCAAAAAGTATGATCTTTGTCCCATGTGCAGTTGCAAACCGTAGTCTGGCTTTTTATGGCGGTTTGGAGTAGTGGCTTCTTCCTTGCTGAGCGGCCTTTCAGGTTATGTCGATATAGGACTCGTTTTACTGTGGATATAGATACTTTTGTACCCGTTTCCTCCAGCATCTTCACAAGGTCCTTTGCTGGTGTTCTGGGATTGATTTGCACTTTTCGCACCAAAGTACGTTCATCTCTAGGAGACCGAAAGCTTCTACTTCCTGAGTGGTATGACAGCTGCGTGGTTCCATGGTGTTTATACTTGCGTACTATTGTTTGTACAGATGAACGTGGTACCTTCAGCCGTTTGGAAATTGCTCCCAAGACTGAACCAGACTTGTGGAGGTCTACAATTTTTTTTCTGAGGTCTTGGCTGATTTGTTTTGATTTTCCCATGATTTCAAGCAAAGAGGCACTGAGTTTGAAGGTAGGTCTTGAAATACATCCACAGGTACACCTCAAATTGACTAAAACAATATCAATTAGCCTATCAGAAGCTTCTTAAGACACAAGAACATTTTCTGGAATTTACCAAGCTGTTTATTAAAGGCACATTCAACTTAGTGTATGTAAACTTCTGCATGGACCTCACTTTGTTTCTGCATGGACCTCGCTTTGTGCACTGGGGCATTGTCATGCTGAAACAGCAAAATCTGCACCTTTAGAACTACGATTTCCAACTATTATTAAACATGTCGCCATGTAATTGTGATAATGATCAAAAATATTCTAAGAATAGCCTAATTAACAAATAACTTGCTGTGCATAGATCTCCCCCAAAGCAGGAATAGTTGAACATTGTATATAAACTTGTCTAGTTAGTTACAAATATTTTACAATCCAGGTGTGCAAAGATCTTAGAGACTTACCCAAAAAGACTCACAGCTGTAATGACTACCAAAGGTGATTCTGACATGTATTGACTCACGGGTGTGAATACGTATGTAAATGAGATTTACAAAATGTAATAAAAGCTTTGTCATTATAGGGTATTGTGTGTAGCTGGGTGAGAAAATACACTACCATTCAAAAGTTTGGGTTGTCCTTGTTTTTGAAAGAAAAGCAATTTTTTGTCCATTAAAATAACATAAAATTGATCAGAAATACAGCGTAGACATTGTTAATGTTGTACATTGTTAATGTTGACTATTGTAGCTGGAAACGGCAGATTTTTTTGTGTGGAATATCTACGTAGGCGTACAGAGTCTCATTATCAGCAACCATCACTCCTGTGTTCCATTGGCAGCTATCATTTTAAAAGGCTAATTGATCATTAGAAAACCCTTTTGCAATAATGTTAGCACAGCTGAAAACTGTTGTTCTGATTAAAGAAGCAATAAAACTTGCCTTCTTTAGACTAGTGTCAGCATTTGTGAGTTCGATTCCAGCCTCAAAATGGCCAGAAACAAAGACATCAAATCAAACTTTATTTGCCACATGCGCCGAATATAACAAGTGTAGACTTTACCGTGAAATGCTTACTTACAAGCCCTTATCCAACAGTGCAGTTCAAGAAGAAAATATTTACCAAGCAGGCTAAAATAAAAAATAATAATAAAAAGTAACACAATAAGAATAACGAGGCTATATACAGGGGACACTGGTACCGAGTCAGTGTGCAGGGGTACAGGCTAGTTGAGGTAATGTGTACATGTAGGTGTGGGCTAAGTGACTATGCATAGGTAACAAAAAAACTACGAGTAGCAGCAGTGTACAAGAGAGGGGGCGGGAGGTCAATGTAAATTATCCGGTGAGGATTTTTATGAATTGTTCAGCAGTCTAATGGCTTGGGGGTAGAAGCTGTTGAGGAGCCTTTTGGTCCTAGACTTGGCGCTCTGGTACTGCTTTCCATGCGGTAGCAGAGAAAACAGTCTATGACTTGGGTGACTGGAGTCTCTGACAATTTTATGGGCTTTCCTCTGACATTATATATATCCTGGATGGCAGGAAGCTTCGCCCCAGGGATGTATTGGGCCGTTCGCACTACCCTCTGTAGCGCCTTATGGGCAGATGCCGATCAGTTGCCATACCAGGCGGTGATGCAACCGGTCAGGATGCTCTCGGTGGTGCAGCTGTAGAACCTTTTGAGGATCTGGGGACCCATGCCAAATCTTTTCAGTCTCCTGGGGGGGAAAAGGTTTTGTTATGCCCTCTTCACGACTGTCTTGGTGTGTTTGGACCATGATAGTTCATGGTGATGTGGACACCAAGGAATTTCGACCCGCCCCACTACAGCCGAGTTCGACCCGAACTCTCGACCCGCCCCACTACAGCCCCGTCGACGTTAATGGGGGCCTGTTCGGCCAACCTTTTCCTGTAAGTCCATGATCAGCTCCTTTGCCTTGCTCACATTGAGGGACAGGTTGTTGTCCTGGCACCACACTGCCAGTTCTCTGACCTCCTCCCTATAGGCCGTCTCATCATTGTCGGTGATCAGGCCTACCACTGTTGTGTCGTCAGCAAACTTAATGATGGTCAGTCATTTCTTGTTCTGAGAAATGAAGGCTATTCCATGTGAGAAATTGCCAAGAATCTGAAGATCTCGTAGTTCCTCTGTCCAGTGTCTGTGTTATTTTGCCCATCTTAATATTTTATTTTTATTAGCCAGTCTGAGATATGGCTTTTTCTTTGCTACTCTGCTTAGAAGGCCAGCATCCATGAATCACCTCTTCACTGTTGACGTTGAGACTGATGTTTTGAGGACACTATTTAATGAAGCTGCCAGTTGAGGACTTGTGAGGCGTCTGTTTCTCAAACTAGACTCTCTAATGTACTTGTCCTCTTGCTCAGTTTTGCCCCCAAGGCCTCCCACTCCTCTTTCTATTCGGATTAGAGCCAGTTTGCGCTGGTCTGTGAAGGGAGAAGTACACCGTGTTGTACGAGATCTTCAGTTTCTTGGCAATGTCTCACATGGAATAGCCTTCATTTCTCAGAACAAGAATAGACTGATGAGTTTCAGAAGAAAGTTGTTTGTTTCTGACCATTTTGAGCCTGTCATCGAACTCACAAATGCTGATGCTCCAGATACTCAACTAGTCTAAGGCCAGTTTTATTGCTTCTTTAATAAGCATAACAGTTTTCAGCTGTGCTAACAGAATTGCAAAATAGTTTTCCAATGATCAATTAGCCTTTTAAAATTATACACTTGGATTAGCTAACACATTGGAATACAGGAGTGATGGTTGCTGATAATGGGACTCTGTACGCCTATGTAAATATTCCATAAGAAAATCTGCCGTTTCCAGCTACAATAGTAATTTACAACATTAACAATGTCTACGCTGTATTTCTGATCAATTTCATGTTATTTCAATGGACTAAAAATGTGCTTTTCGTTCAAAAACAAGGACATTTCTAAGTGACCCCAAACTTTTGAATGGTAGTGTATATATAATCAATTTTGAATTCATTCTGAAAATGGGATTTGTGTAATGGGATTTGATTGATTGAAGGTGCTGTGTAGCATCATGTTTTAGTGTAGTTTATTAGGATCCCCATTAGCTATTGCACATGCAGCAGCTACGCTTCCTGGTGTACCACATGATGATACTGTGTGTGTGTGTGTGTGTGTGTGTGTGTGTGTGTGTGTGTGTGTGTGTGTGTGTGTGTGTGTGTGTGTGTGTGTGTGTGTGTGTGTGTGTGTGTGTGTGTGTGTGTGTGTGTGTGTGTGTGTGTGTGTGTGTGTGTGTGTGTGTGTGTGTGTGTGTGTGTGTGTGTAATGGGTGGCGTGTTGTAACCGTAACCAGTAGAGTGCGTGGGTAAAATCGTCTGAGGAAGCCAAGCCAGTAAAACAGCCACACTACAGCCTATGTTGTGATGCTTTGTTTGCTCTGTAACCCATTCGTTCATACTCCACCGTGACATACAATAAGGCCGTGACAACAAACAGTCAACCGTCACACAGTGGAGGAATAAATTAAAATACATGTATGTTTCATCACAAAATCAGAGAGCATCATCTGTCCGGTGAACTCCACAAAGCAAATATTCAGTTATATCACCGGCAACATGATCAAGCAAGTTAATGTTTTCCACAGTTTACGAAATAACTACTGACTTCAAACCACAGAGTTACAGCAAGTCAACACAAAGACAACAGAAGCACTGCCTCCACTATTCCAGCACCATTTCAACTTAAACAGTTACACACCATCAAATCAACAAGCCTATATATGCTTAGTTTCACAAAAACAATTTAGTCCAATCAATGTTGCTAAATATCATGCGGTTGTCCATGATACTGATTTCTGTGTGTGTTTCTGTGTGGCCATAGATATGATATGCACTACAAATACGTAACTCATTTGAACATAATCCATTTCTAAATGTTCTTGACTGTCTTAATGAATTATCACATTAACTACAATCACATGAATATCACCACAGTTTTCCCTTTCAAACCACTCGGTGCATTGTGCTATGTGGCATATGACTTGGCTAGATTGAAGAGTCGTTCCTGTCCCAAATGCTCTAATCCCTGCTCATATCCCCTAAACTTTTGAAAGTAGAATAAACACCCTCCATATGTCAGCCACCTCAGTGTGTGTGTGTGAATGAGTGAGTGAGTGAGTGAGTGAGTGAGTGAGTGAGTGAGTGAGTGAGTGAGTGAGTGAGTGAGTGAGTGAGTGAGTGAGTGAGTGAGTGAGTGAGTGAGTGAGTGAGTGAGTGAGTGAGTGAGTGAGTGAGTGTGTGTGTGTGTGTGTGTGTGTGTGTGTGTGTGTGTAAATTGGAAAGTACCATCACAAATTCATACAACCAATAGGCCTAGGCTACATAAAAGAACAGCCTGGTCTCATAGACTAGACGTGACATAGTTATCTGGGATACTCAAATTTGTATGACACTGTATGTTACATTTGGTATGGTTACATAAAACACATGGTTACTTAAGGCAAGAATTAAAGTAGGGTGGTTGGTCGGGGTGGATGGATGGATGAATTGGTGAGCATATAATGTCTAGCAACCAAAAGGTTTTGAGTCACATCACGGACAACTTTAGCAGTTTAGCTAATTAGCAACTTTTTAACTACTTAATACATTTTAGCTACTTTGCAACTACTTAGCATGGTTTCTAACCCTTCCGCTAACCCTAACACTAACCATTTTAGCTAACCCTTCCCCTAACCATAACACTTTTAGCTAACCCTTCCCCTAAACCTAACCTTAACCGTTTAACCTAACTCATAAAACTTAACCCTAACCTTAACCGTAACACCTATCCTAGCTAAAGTTAGTCAGCTAGCTAACATTAGCCACCGCGCCAGAATTTGTAACATATCATACATTTTTTACATTCGGAACATATTGTTCATTTAGCAAATTCATAACATATTGTACATTTTGCAAATTTGTAACATATAATACGAATTATAATTTGTAACATCCAGAAATGTACATATACCATACGAAATGTAACATATCATACTAAATGGAGTCGGATTTACCTTCAGAATAATACAAAATTTACTGAGACTATGTTGCAGCTAAAAATAAATGCTAAAAAGCAATGAATCTGATGCAACAGATCCAAACGTTTAGCTTAAAACGCTGATTAAACAGCGCAGCAATAAATGAACTAAAGTTGAAAACCAATAGAACATGAAAAAAGTAAACTACTGGTTTTAATGGCACATGGAAGTCTTTAGAAAATAATTGCCACGGATATTGTCGGATGCCTTAGGCTACTTTGAAGCAAGGTAAAACATGCCTCATAATATGTAGTAAAATATTCAGGTTTCAAACAATGAAGTAGCTACAGTACATATTTTCTAAATGCATACAGCCTCCAGCTCAAGTGGTGTGTGACGCATTGATGAAGCCTGTCTTCCGTTGCCTATACATTTGAATGGCGACTAGGAGGTGAGCCTCAATTACCAATTGAGAAATAAAAATAGTAGCTCTTTTTAATCGTGGCCCAAAAAAACAATTTTTAACACACAATTGAATTTAGAATTGTTGCGCAATGATTGGGTTTATAAAAGCGCTGACTGATAGATTTTCCGCTCAAAGATTCTATCTGTACGCTGTGCATGTGTGATAAGATACTTTTGAAGGGCGCAAGAGAGGATGTGTGGTGTGCATCCGGAGTGGATGCAGTGCAAAGATTTGGAGATGTGTAGAAACCTCCTTTGGGTGCTCTGTGTGTTCTGTGCTACTTTGCAGGATGGGGGCATGCTTCAAAAAGTTCCATGATATATCATAGGCAAAATGCAAATACTAAAGTTACAGTGTGAAGTATTCATTTGTCCTACAAAACTTAAGGGGAAACTGTGTACTTTCTGAAATAGTCTCTGAACAGTTGTTGTGTTTTTGATCTCCTCTGTTTTTATATATTTTACCTTTATTTAACCAGGCAAGTCAGTTAAGAACACATTCTTATTTTCAATGTTGTTAACAAAGTTTGTACCTTGTCAGCTACTCACAACCTTTTACTCCACTTTGTCTATTTCTCCACTTTGTCAGGCCTAGTCTGTACTAAATTTTAATGAGAGGTTATCTACATTTTGAAATAGTCTCTGAATAGTTCTTTGCAATTTTACATTGTTACATAAGTAAGAATGTTTGCCAGTCCAGTAACTTACTTTGCGTGGGTTTTGAAATACTTTCAGAATATAGTCCTAAATAATATGTATAAGTGTAATATATTATACTTGGTACATTTTGAGTGAGCAATTTAGCCAAATGTACTCCAATTTAAATACCCAAGGGTTTTTTGCTGTGTTGAGTGTTACTAGTTTTTTGATAGTGTCTTGACAAAATGACTGTTATTCCTATTGACATTAATGTGGTGTCATATTAAAGAAGAGGTTCTGCTCTTTAAAACTAAGCTTACTTGTAATTGTCATTCGTAAAAATAATTGCTACATCTGTTTATTTTAAATGTGTGCAACAATGTGCTTTATCTTGAAAATTCTCAGTAACCTACAACAGCAATTCTACTGGGGTGTAAAGGGTTAATTGTATATTAAAATATGTAATGTGAAAAACTATTCAAGAGCAATTTAAACCTGTGGTAAACAAACATAACATGATATTTACTTTCACGGGTGGCCAAAAATACCTTCCTGGAAGACATGTCCCAACAGGCCACGCCTACTGAAAATAACCAGTAAATTACATTAAAAAAAGACCCATCTACTGGCTCGTCATGAAAGTTATTAAAAACCCAACTGATGGTTAACCCACGTTTAACCCATGTTAGTGTAATCCAAAGGTGTGGCCTACCGGGGACGTAGCTTTCAGATAATTATTTTTGGCCACCCATGAGGGCAAATGTCATTCATTTTTGTCATGTTAATTGTTGTACACCGCTAATTTTATTTTACTACACATTACATATTTTTTTCTATGAAATTAATAACATTATTATTTAAATATAACAAAGTGCTAAATATCCCAACATTGGGATATGAATAGGCACTTAAGGAACTCATACTTTTGTCTTAGCCTTATTAAGCTTCGGAAGTGTCAGTGCTCAACCTTAACTGGAGTGACATTTACTCACTTGTGGCCAAAAAGCCATGCCCCTACTAAGCCACGCCTACCATCTTCTGAGCTGACAATGACCCAGCATCAACAACCTCAATAACCCAGCATCAACAACCACACTTAAAGAAAACAAAGGGTTGTTTGTGACCCAACTGGCTGTGTCAAAATAACTCAATGTGTGTTCTATCCAATACTTACCTCGATTGGGTTGTTTGTAACCCAGCATTTTTTTTGAGTGTACAATAGAAGACTGCGAAGGACAAACACTTTTTAGACATTTTTGCAAAGGTTTTAAAAAAGACTCAAAATGGAGCTCACGTTCCATGCTTCCATTGATCATCCGTGTTTCTACAACTTGATTGGAGTCCATCTGTGGTAAATGAAATTGATTGGGTATGACTTGGAAAGGCACACACCTGTCTATATAGGGTCCCAAAGTTGGCAGTACATGTCAGAGCAAAAACCAAGCCGGGAGGTTGAAGTAATTGTCCTTAGAGCTCCGAGACAGCATTGTGTAGAGGCACAGATCTGGGGAAGGGTACCATAACATTTCTGCAGCATTGAAGGTTCCCAGGAACACAGTGGCCTCAATCATTCTTACATGGAAGAAGTTTGGAACCACCAAGACTGTTCCTAGAGCTGGCCGCCCGGCAAAACTGAGCAGTCGGGGGAGACGGACCTTGGTCAGGGAGGTGACCAAGAACCCGATGGTCACTATGACAGAGCTCTATAGTTCCTCTGTGGAGATGGGAGAAACTTCCAGGAGGACAACCATCTCTGCAGCACTCCACTAATCAGGACTTTATGGTAGAGTGTCCAGACTGAAGCCACTCCTCAGTAAAAGACACATGACAGCATGCTTGGAGTTTGCCAAAATGGAGGTAAATACCCTCAGACTATGAGAAACAAGATTCTCTGGACTGATGAAACCAAGATTGAACTCCTTTGGCCTGAATGCCAAGCGACACATCTGGAGGAAACCTGGGACCATCCCTACAGTGAAGCATGGGGGTGGCAGCTTCATGCTGCAGGGATGTTCTTCAGTGGCAGGGACTGGGAGACTAGTCAGGATCAAAGCAAAGATGAACAGAGCAAAGTACACAGAGATCCTTGATGAAAACCTGGTCCAGAGCGCTCAGGAACCAGGACTGGGGCGAAGGTTCACCTTCCAACAGGACAATGACCCTAAGCACACAGCCAAGACAACGCAGGAGTGGCTTCGAGACAAGTCCCTGAATGTTCTTGAGTAGCCCAGCCAGAGGCCGGACTTGAACCAAATTGAACATTTCTGGAGAGACCTAAAAATAGCTGTGCAGTGACGCTCCCCATCCAACCTGACAGAGCTTGAGATGATCTGCAGAGAAGACTGGGAATAACTCCCCAAATACAGGTGTGTCAAGCTTGTAGCGTCATACCCAAGAATATTCGAGGCTGTAATCGCTGCCAAAGGTGCTTCAACAAAGTACCGAGTAAAGGGTTTGAATACTTATGTAAATGTGATAGTTCCATTTAAAATTTTTAAAAACAGTTTTTTTTAATCCATTTTAATCCATTTTAGAATAAAGCTGTAACATAACAAAATGTGGAAAAAGTCAAGGGACTGTATCCATTCAACACCAAGACGGGATAGTCTAAGTAAAGACAAACGTGTATAATTGTCTAAAACCTCCCACACATTCCTGACTAACCCCCCCTCACGGTCTTCTTCTGTGAGCGTGTTGCAATAACCTCAGTGGTGACCCCTTTGCTTAAGTCAAATCAGAGATGAAAAATGCGGAAGAACAAAATGGTGGTACTGTACAAGTGTTTTGAACGAGGAGGAGGAGGATGGTAACGTAAAATAATATCCCGAAGGCCATTGCTGTGTCATGACAGACAAGTAACTTTACTTCACTATTCCACGGTCTCTCTTCCCTCTGTGAATTGTGTAACCTTTTTAGGAAAGGAGGAAGGGGGTTTCTCACTTGCTTATTTTTAGTCTGATAAGAAAAGAGCTTTCCCAATGAGAAAAGGAAAGAAAGAGAGGAGAAAGGGTCTGAGGTGAGTTTGGCAGCTTTCCATAGAAACCATTAAAGGTCCAGTGTGTGTGTAGGACGTGGTGCACTCCTCTCCTCCCTTTCCCAGGTTACCACTTTAGTTACGTCCCAAATGGCACCCTACACGCTATATAGCGCACTACATTTGACCATGGCCCATAAAAGCTCTGGTCAAAAGTAGTACACTCTATAAGGAATAGGAAATAAGACCTGTGCATTTTGCCGTGACTGCCTTCCACTTGAAATTTTAAAACAGATCACATGGCCCCTGGCTCCCCTCCCGCGGTATGACACTCCTGGTCCACTACTGGCTCCACTTATGGAGCAGGTCCTTCCAATTGCATTAATATGCAATCTGACCCCAATGACTGGGTCATCATCATCATCATCATCATACTGGACATTGACATGTTAATGTGATAATAAGTGCGGTGGAGTGTGACCAGGTTTTTCAACTTGCACGGTAGTACATATAGTAGTACATATTCCTCATGGGGCTGAAAGCAAGGATGAATGAAAGCAATGAAGGCAATGATATACTGGCTGAAGAGGAAACCACAGAAAAGTACACAATGGTACCATGACCTTAATAAGAGAAGGGTTGTGACTTAATCGAGAGGCTGAGAGTGAGTCGGGAACATTCTGGAGCATTATCAGTGACGCAGGTTGGGGTGCATATGATGGGGAAGGTGATGCTTATTCTATGAGTAGTGCTCTTGTTAGCATGTGTCGTCATGCTAACTCAGCCACCCAGTCGGCCGGTGGTCGCTGTGGGCTGAAGTGCGACAGGGTGATTAGCTGCAGTAGGAGCTAATACTCCCATTACTCTGTTGTCTTGCAGCCCAGAGGTGTAATGAAAAATGGCCCAGAAGCCAGAATCCTTAGAAATTACTCAACTCTCTTAGATTGTGGAACCCAGATCACCTCGTATTCACTCTGGCCTCCAATGTTTCCATGTTGACTGTAGTTATACCACTGGTGTATTTGTTGCAAATCAACACGAGGGTTTCAAGTAACTGGCCTATGAAAGCAACATGAATGTGAAATAGAGAGACTGTGTAAACATCAGATATGGTTTTATAACTTTTGCAACTACAGATGTATTCTAAAAGGCTACGCCAAGCCTTTGTGTGTTGTGTATTGCTATAATTTCCATCCACCTCATACTTTATATTCGTACGTAATATGAATTTAGCACAACAGAAGCTACTAAGATATTGGATCAGGTGGGTGAGTGCCGTAGAAAGCAGGCTCTACGCCAAGACATTATAACTAATCCCTCTACGCTCAATGAATACGAAGTAAAGTGTGTGTGAGTGTGCGTGCGCGAGCATGTGTTTCGCCAGTTCAACATAACCCCTCTTCGCCTTTGACCAGCCTTACATCCAAAAGAGTCACAATGGCTAGTTAAACATTACAAGAGAGCGCTGAAGGAGCATGAACCACCTGGCACTAGTGGAACAAGATAGTCCGTGTTTCTCAATACTGTCACGAATCTCGCAGAAGATGGTGTCTCTTCCTGTTCGGGCGGCGCTCGGCGGTCGAGCGCCGATAGATCCTTCCTATTAGCTGCCACCGATTCCCTTTCCGTTTGTTTCTGTTTATTGGGTTTAATTGGGTACACCTGTTTTGAGTTAGTGTTTGTTTGTAGGCTATTTAAGGGCACTAGGCCCACTGGGTATTTGTGCGGGCTTGTTTCCTGTTATCTATGTATGAGTGTTATCAGTATTTTTCCGGACAGGTTTTAGTCCGGTGTATTTTTGGGACGGGTTGTTTCATGCGCCCTGGTGTTTTGCATGTCGTGGATCCACAGTCTATGGAATAAAATATCCACGTACTGAATTACCTGCTCTCTGCGCTTGACTCCTCCACTCACCATCGTTAGAAGTTGTAACAGAAGCCCGCACCACCAAAATAGAGTCAGCAGGAGCAGCAACCACCCCTCTCCCAACTATGGAGGAACGTGTCTATCACCATACAGCTGTCCTCCATCGGATCGGTACAGCGATGGACCAGATGATGGAGAGCGATGGGAAAGGAGTGGTCTACCGACGTCTACCCCAGCTCCCCCACAGACGACTCCACCTACATCGTCCTCTGGGTCCAGCTCATTGCGTCTCTCCCCCCCGAGGGAGTACGATGGAGCGGCGGCTGGGTGCCAGGGATTTTTGCTCCAGCTCGAGCTCTACCTGGCTACCGTGCGTCCGGCTCCCTCGGGTGAGGAGAGTGTGAGCCTCCTCGTCTCCTGTTTAACGGGTAGGGCCCTGGACTGGGCCAACGCTGTCTGGAACAGCCCAGACTCGGCTCGGGATAACTACCTGGAGTTCACCCGCCGTTTTCGAGCTGTGTTCGACCACCCACCAGAGGGCAAAGCGGCGGGTGAGCGACTGTTCCACCTCAGACAGGAGACGAGGAGTGCGCAGGTCTTCGCGCTGGAGTTCAGGACCCTAGCTGCTGGTGCTGGGTGGAATGACAGGGCCCTGATGGACCATTACCGGTGCAGTCTCCGGGAGGACATCCGCCGGGAGCTAGCTTGTCGGGACACTACTCTCTCCCTGGATGAACTGATAGACATGTCGATTCGATTGGACAACCTGCTAGCTGCCCGCGGGCGTTCAGAAAGGGTCCTGTTAATTCCACCTTCCAGCCCTCCCGCTCCCACTCCGATGGAGTTGGGAGGAGCTGCATCTAGGGAGATCAGAGGAGGAGGCTCCTCCTGCGCCTATTGTGGTGCTGGAGGAGTTCCTCTGGGAGTCGAGCTGGTCGGCGGAACACTCCTCGGCCACCCCAGGTGAGCAGACACCACACTCACCCAGAGCTCTCTGTTGGTCACATGTTTTTGTTTATTGTTTTCCCTGCGTTTTTTCCCTCTCTTCAGCATAAGGCGTTAGTCATTTCAGGCGCAGCTGGGAGTTTTATGGATCGCGGACTCGCCCGTAAGTTGGGTATTCCGTTGTGCAGATAGTGCAGATAGACCCACCTGTCCCCGTGCACTCCTTAGATAGGGAGGCCGCGATTCCGCTGGACATGGTGATGCAGGGGGATCATAGGGAGAGGATCAGTTTCTACCTTATTGATTCACCTGGGTTTCCAGTGGTGTTGGGGGTTCCCTGGCTGGCTATTCACAATCCCCTCATTTCCTGGAAACAGGGGGCTCTTCAGGGGTGGTCAGACGAGTGTTGAGGTAGGTGTATAGGAGTTTCCATCGGTGCCACGACGGTGGAGAGTCCAGACCAAGTTTCCACCGTGCGCATTCCCCCAGAATACGCCGATTTGGCTATCGCTTTTAGTAAGAAGAAAGCGACCAAATTACCACCCCATCGACGGTGGGATTGCGTGATAAACCTCCAGGAGTACGCTGCACTTTCCCAGAGTCACGTGTACCCACTGTCACAGGAGGAGACGTTGGCTATGGAGACATATGTCACGGAAGCTCTGAGACAGGGGTACATTCGGCCCTCCATGTCACCCGTCTCCTCGAGTTTCTTTTTTGTGAGGAAAAAGGAGGGAGGTCTGCGTCCGTGCATTGATTATCGAGGTCTCAATTCGATCACAGTGGGTTATAGTCATCCGCTACCTCTCATCGCTACGGCGGTGGAATCATTCCACAGAGCGCGTTTCTTCACAAAACTGGACCTCAGGAGCGCGTATAATCTGGTGCGTATTCGGGGAGGAGACGAGTGGAAAACAGGCCACTATGAGTACCTCGTCATGCCGTTGAAAAATGCTCCAGCCATCTTCCAATCCTTTGTAGATGAGATTCTCAGGGACTTGCACGGGCAGGGTGTGGTAGTCTATATTGATGACATCTTGATTTATTCTGCCACACGCGCCGCGCATGTCTCCCTGGTGCGCAAGGTTCTTGGGCGACTGCTGGAGCATGACCTATACGTCAAGGCTGAGAAATGTGTGTTCTCCAAACCAGCCGTTTCCTTCCTGGGTTATCGCATTTCCAGCTCGGGGGTGGTGATGGAGTGTGACCTCGTTAACGCCGTGCGTAATTGGCCGACTCCGACCACGGTAAAGGAGGTGCAGCGGTTTTTAGGGTTTGCCAATTACTACCGGAGGTTTATCCTGGGTTTTGGCCAAGTGGCGGCGCCCATTACCTCACTGCTGAAGGGGGGGCCGGTGCGTCTGCGGTGGTCGGCAGAGGCTGATGGAGCCTTCAACCAGTTGAAGGCGCTGTTCACTGAAGCTCCCGTGTTGGCGCATCCGGACCCTTCGTTAGCATTCATAGTGGAGGTTGATGCGTCCGAGGCTGGGGTTGGAGCCGTGCTGTCTCAGCGCTCGGGCACACCACCAATGCTCCTTCCCTGCGCTTTCTTTTCTAAGAAGCTGGGTCCGGCGGAGCGGAACTATGATGTGGGGGACCGGGAGTTACTAGCTATGGTAAAGGCCCTGAAGGTGTGGAGACACTGGCTAGAGGGGGCTAAACACCCTTTCCTCATCTGGACTGACCACTGCAATCTGGAGTATATTCGAGCAGCGAGGAGACTGAATCCGCGTCAGGCTAAGTGGGCCATGTTCTTTACATGCTTTAGATTTACGATCTCTTATAGACCAGGTTCCCTTAACACTAAGGCCGATGCGCTGTCCCGTCTCTATGACACCGAGGACCGGTCCATCGAACCCACTCCCATCCTTCCAGCCTCTCGGCTGGTGGCCCCGGTGGTATGGGAGGTGGACGCTGACATCGAGCGGGCGTTGAGGGTTGAACCTGCGCCTACACAGTGTCCGACCGGTCGTAGGTACGTGCCGCTTTGTGTCCGTGATAAATTGATTCGGTGGGCTCGCACACTACCGTCTTCGGGTCATCCGGGGATTGATAGGACAGTGCGGGGTCTTAGGGGAAATACTGGTGGCCCACCTTAGCTAAGGATGTGAAGCTCTATGTCTCTTCCTGTTCGGTATGCGCTCAGAGTAAGGCTCCTAGGCATCTGCCTAGAGGGAAGTTACAACCCCTCCCGGTTCCACAACGGCCATGGTCCCATCTCTCGGTAGATTTCCTTACTGATCTTCCCCCATCTCAGGGGAACACTACCGTTCTGGTCATTGTGGATCGGTTCTCTAAGTCCTACCGTCTTCTCCCATTGCCTGGTCTCCCTACGTCCCTACAGACTGCAGAGGCTCTATTTACCCACGTCTTCCGTCACTATGGGGTTCCAGAGGACATCGTATCTGATCGGGGTCCCCAGTTCACGTCCCGGGTTTGGAAGGCATTTATGGAGCATCTGGGGATCTCGGTCAGCCTTACCTCTGGTTATCACCCCGAAAGTAATGGGCAGGTGGAGAGAGTAAACCAGGAAGTGGGTAGGTTTCTGAGGTCGTACTGCCAGGACCGGCCAGGAGAATGGGCGAGGTACGTCCCGTGGGCAGAGTTGGCCCAGAACTCACTTCGCCATTCATCCACAAATATGTCGGCATTCGAATGCGTACTGGGCTACCAGCCAGTCCTGGCTCCGTGGCATCAGAGTCAGACCGAAACTCCTGCGGTGGAGGAGTGGGTACAGCGCTCTAGAGAGACCTGGCGGGCAGTCCAGGATTCTCTCAGGCAGGCCAGTGAACGGCAGAAGAGAGACGCTGACCGCCACCGCGGTGTTCGCACCAGGGGACAGGGTCTGGCTCTCGACCCGAAACCTGCCCCTCCGCCTGCCCTGCCGGAAGCTGGGGCCGCAGTGTGTGGGGCCATTTAATGTCCTGATGAGGACAAACGAGGTGTGTTATAGATTGCAACTTCCCTCTTACTATCGCATTAACCCCTCGTTTCATGTGTCTCTCCTCAGGCCGGTGGTAGCTGGTCCCCTACAAGACGGTGAGGTACCGGAGGTTCCTCCACCCCCTCTGGACATCGAGGGGTCCCCGGCGTACACAGTACGAGCGATTTTGGATTTGAGACGCCGGGTGAGGGGCCTGCAGTACCTTGTGGACTGGGAGGGGTACGGTCCGGAGGAGAGGTGCTGGGTACCGGGGAGGGACATTTTAGATCCTTCCTTCTTGAGGGATTTCCACCGCCTCCACCGGATCGCCCCGCGCCTCGTCCTCCGGGTCGTCCTGCTCTCTGCACTTGACTCCTCCACTCACCATCGTTAGAAGTTGTAGCAAATACCAACAACATTTATAACTTAAACCTGCTTCAATGGACATTGACACAAATACAATCAAGCAAATACTGCGGTGGGTTAACAGGTTCATAGTGTCTTTAAGTATTAATTGTTGATAAAGTTTAAAATCAGATTCCAAAACCATAATAAAACCCACATTTTAGGTCGGCCAACTTATACAGTGCCTTGCGAAAGTATTCGGCCCCCTTGAACTTTGCGACCTTTTGCCACATTTCAGGCTTCAAACATAAAGATATAAAACTGTATTTTTTGTGAAGAATCAACAACAAGTGGGACACAATCATGAAGTGGAACGACATTTATTGGATATTTCAAACTTTTTTAACAAATCAAAAACTGAAGAATTGGGCGTGCAAAATTATTCAGCCCCCTTAAGTTAATACTTTGTAGCGCCACCTTTTGCAGCGAATACAGCTGAAAGTCGCTTGGGGTATGTCTCTATCAGTTTTGCACATTGAGAAATTTTTTCCCATTCCTCCTTGCAAAACAGCTCGAGCTCAGTGAGGTTGGATGGGGAGCATTTGTGAACAGCAGTTTTCAGTTCTTTCCACAGATTCTCGATTGGATTCAGGTCTGGACTTTGACTTGGCCATTCTAACACCTGGATATGTTTATTTTTGAACCATTCCATTGTAGATTTTGCTTTATGTTTTGGATCATTGTCTTGTTGGAAGACAAATCTCAGTCCCAGTCTCAGGTCTTTTGCAGACTCCATCAGGTTTTCTTCCAGAATGGTCCTGTATTTGGCTCCATCCATCTTCCCATCAATTTTAACCATCTTCCCTGTCCCTGCTGAAGAAAAGCAGGCCCAAACCATGATGCTGCCACCACCATGTTTGACAGTGGGTATGGTGTGTTCAGGGTGATGAGCTGTGTTGCTTTTACGCCAAACATAACATTTTGCATTGTTGCCAAAAGTTCAATTTTGGTTTCATCTGACCAGAGCACCTTCTTCCACATGTTTGGTGTTTCTCCCAGGTGGCTTGTGGCAAACTTTAAACAACACTTTTTATGGATATCTTTAAGAAATGGCTTTCTTCTTGCCACTCTTCCATAAAGGCCAGATTTGTGCAATATACAACTGATTGTTGTCCTATGGACAGAGTCTCCCACCTCAGCTGTAGATCTCTGCAGTTCATCCAGAGTGATCATGGGCCTCTTGGCTGCATCTCTGATCAGTCTTCTCCTTGTATGAGCTGAAAGTTTAGAGGGACGGCCAGGTCTTGGTAGATTTGCAGTGGTCTGATACTCCTTCCATTTCAATATTATCGCTTGCACAGTGCTCCTTGGGATGTTTAAAGCTTGGGAAATCTTTTTGTATCCAAATCCGGCTTTAAACTTCTTCACAACAGTATATTGGACCTGCCTGGTGTGTTCCTTGTTCTTCATGATGCTCTCTGCGCTTTTAACGGACCTCTGAGACTATCACAGTGCAGGTGCATTTATACGGAGACTTGATTACACACAGATTGATTGTATTTATCATCATTAGTCATTTAGGTCAACATTGGATCATTCAGAGATCCTCACTGAACTTCTGGAGAGAGTTTGCTGCACTGAAAGTAAAGGGGCTGAATAATTTTGCACGCCCAATTTTTCAGTTTTTGACTTGTTAAAAAAGTTTGAAATATCCAATAAATGTCGTTCCACTTCATGAGTGTGTCCCACTTGTTGTTGATTCTTCACACAAAAAAATACCGTTTTATATCTTTATGTTTGAAGCCTGAAATGTGGCAAAAGGTTGCAAAGTTCAAGGGGGCCGAATACTTTCGCAAGGCACTGTATCTACTTACTAACTGAGTTGTTTATGCATCGTGGATTTATTTATTGCTTACTTTACAGCTGTTAGTACTTTTATTGCGGCTGCAAATATGCTTTGACCTCAAATTGGGTATTATGCATAAATATCTTTCCTCTTTTTCTATGTGACAAACCGTAAAAAGTATTCTCAAAACAAGGCTGTTATTCTAATTAAATGTTGGCTGAAGGTGAAGTCCTCACTGAACTGAACTCCTGTCCTCTGACTCTCCTCCACCCCGTCCGGCCGGAGAACCAAACACCAAAATAAAAACTCCGCAGCCATGAACAAACACACATAGTCAGGTCGCGACAAAGCCTTCCCATGCAAGGCTGGATGACAGCCTCCAATATCCCCACGGAAACCACAGAGAGATGAATTAACCCACACACATCTCTTAGCGGAGGGAGAGGAAGGAAAGGGAGGACCGAGCCAGACTAGGCCCAGGACGGTGTGTTACTCACGGCATGCCACGCCAAGTTCACAGGTCACGACTGGACTGGGCCGTGGCTCACCAGATTCTCCAGTCCCTATATCTACTGGAATTCATGTGTATCAATCTACTCAACACGTTTAGTTGTACTGCTTCACATGAAGTCTTAACAGGCTCATAAAGGATTTATAAGCAGCCCTTGATTACATAATTTTTTGAAGAGGAGAGAGTCGTCCTTAAATCAAACTGTTAGTCTAAAATAAATACTAGAACGCTTGATAGATCCTTCAATTAACGTTTTTTTCCCTTCAGTTTTTCAGTATGTGAGTCTGAGAAACGCTGTGGTTAGTAAAATGACTTTCCGACATGCCAGTATAACACTTATTTCACTGTCTTTTGTTCTCTATTGGTTTTCTCTATCTATTCAACTATACCATTTTGTTTCCGGAAATAAACTCGCAGTCACAGAAAGCTCCTGATGGATATTTTCTGAGGAAACCACTAACACTTGAACTGTCTGCCAAGAGCAAAGCATTTGCTCATTTGCTAATCACATATCCAAAACAAAATACAAAGAACATGTTAAGCTCATGGAATCGACCACAAGCATGACGCAAACATTATTTCCCCAAACATCGTAAAAATGAGCCTCAGCAAAGGCAAACACAAATAAAATGTCGTGCGAGTCTTTTCTTCCCATTGCTGCTGGGAGCTATCAAGGCAGAAAACCACCGCTCGAGGAATGAACTCAACAGTAAAAACATCCTGAGGGCCTGCCAAGGGAAAACACCAACACTATATACAGGGACACCTCGCTGTCACATCTGGCTTGCTGGTCCAACCCAGACCAACCGATCAACACACAGCCAGTCTCTGGTTCATTTGGCTGCAGACACTGTCAACACCTGTTTCAGTAATATCATCACTATTTGTAGCCTTGTTTGAATAAAAAAATAGTCTTGACTTCTGCGCACACACCACACACACAAACCATGTATCTCATTAACCAGGCCACTTAGTGTACACTTAACTGTCCAAAACCTTTTAGATGTCTCCATTTATCACAGTCTCCCAGTCAGACGGCCAAGGATTCATCTGTGCAGGTAGACATAGGAAGCAGCCTCGTCCGGCCCTGCTGGTGCCCCCACCCCATCGCTCTGATGCCTGACACTTCAAATGGAGCCATTGTTCACACACACACACACACACACACACACACACACACACACACACACACACACACACACACACACACACACACACACACACACACACACACACACACACACACACACGCACACGCACACGCACACGCACACACACACACACAGCGCCAGTTGGTCCAACCCAGCAGCACCCTGCCTCCCTCCTTAGGGCCCCAGAGCCCCTCCAAAATACCCATCCCCCAGAGGGAGCGAGAGCTCAAACAGTTCCCCTGCCAACCAGGTCATGCCACAGTGACAAGGAAGCACAATAGATGATCAGCCAACGAAGGGAGAAGGGCCCATCTATCCCAATCGCCCCTACTGTAGTAGACAGCGATTCCTCCAGGTTGTTGAGTGACTTTCCCTCCCTGAGACATGTGCCTGACCTGACTGGCTAAGAGGCATGGGGGGAGGTGGGGGAGGTTGGGGGGAGATGGGGTAGGAGGTGCTCAGGGGACGTGATGAGAGAGAAAGCTAGCGCGGCTGCAGGTGAATCTCCCAATCAGGGAGATTTGACATGCTTCACTGTCAACAGTCAGACCAGGCCAGTAACTCATAGGGGTACCATACTCATTCACAGGTACTGTACGGTGATGGATATATACTGTTTAGTGCTCATGTATAGGGGAGGTGGTTGGGTGAACTATAGACTCGCATGATGAGCAACAGTCTCCGAGACCTGAAGATGTTAGCGCCCAGAAGATGTGTTAGCGCCCAGAAGATGTGTTAGCGCCCAGAAGATGTGTTAGCGCCCAGAAGATGTGTTAGCGCCCAGAAGATGTGTTAGCGCCCAGAAGATGTGTTAGCGCCCAGATCTAATGGCTTTAACTCAGTGACATAATGCGATAGTGAGCCGCACAGACAATCTTGATCCCCGGTTTGGTCACACTCACACCTTCTCTGATTAGCATAACAAAGCTCTAGTTGCCGTTGGAATTTGCTAGATGGGAAAGTATCATGAAAAGCCACTGCTGATTACTTTGGGTGTCTAATCCTTTCTCAGTGCCATTGGGTGGTCTATTTGCATAAGCCAAATGCCCCTCTCAAGGAATTACAAGCCTTAGCTGGTAGCCCTTTTTTAGGGTTTCATGTCGATATGTCCATCTTGTCAGATTAACTGAGGCTCAGAGTGAGAGCGTTTAAGCAGTAGAACAGGCCAATGCTAAAACGGATTAGAGGTTAAGCATGGCTCAACTCAACACAGTTATCTCCCGGGGTAACGGACTGCTTCAACAGACTCACCAACAGTGCAAAACTCTTTACTTGTTAGCACACCCTATAACTAAAGATTGCGTGCACTCTGTACAGAATAGGATACCATTTTCGGAAGCAGCCAATAACATTGTACATTACCTTAGCCCCTGATTCCTCCTACTCTCCTAACCACACAGCTCCCCTGTGCTACTTTCTCTCCCCCTGTGCGGCAGGCAGGCTGGCCTGCATGTGCACCGTTCAGACAATGAGCCGAGAGCCAAGGTTTGAGCCGTGCAGTGAGTCATGGTTTCACCCAGAGAAAAGCAGAGCAGAGCATGGCATGCTGCTACAGCTGGATGTAAAACAGACCCGTTGCTTCCTGCTGAGTCAAACCCACAGCTCTCATTAAGTCATTATGCAGTAATTAGCCTATGTGTTATATAGTTGATAGGTAGAGCAGGAGGAGGAGGAGGAGGAGGAAAGAGATACTTCAGCACACTGCAGGACACACACCCTGGTCACAGATCACTACTGCATGGGTCTGGTTGTTTTGTGATTCAATTTAATGTCAACACTTAGGCAACTTATGGCCATGTTCTGTAGCTGATTTTGTGACTCATGTTTGTTTTAAGAGTGGACTGTGAAATGCAGGTGTCTTATACACTGCCTGGGTGAGTTTGTGGTTAGCTTGTGGTCCAGGCCAGGTTCTGCGAGTACATCCCGGTCACTTTCTCTGACAAGGACACGCTGGGCGCATCCGTAACCTAGCAACGGAGCAGAGGGCACATAAATCTGAGTGGAGAGGGAAAAAGAAACAGAGATGTCCGGGCCGAGAGAGTGAGAGACAGGGCGCTGAGAGTTAGAGGGCTTCTCAAACAAACTGCTCCTCTCCACTCTACAGGGCAAACACTGCAGCCATTCTCTGCATGCAGAACAAACAGCAATTAAACAGTGTGCCAGGCCTGCGGAGCATGGAGAGGAGCGGCTTGCAGTGCAGAAAGAGACATGCCGAGAGAGGGGGTCCTGACTGACGCACATATGTCCCTTTGTCCCTTCCCTGTACCCCTGCTCTGTCCTGCCTCACTGCCCCTACCCCACAGCCAGGGGCCGACACATTCCAACACTGGGCTTCTGTCTGAACTGTAGTGTTGGTTTCTACTATGGCCAAGGAGTGGTGTTGGGGCTGGAGATAGGGTTATTGCTGAGGTTAGGGTAAGGGTTATGGCTAGGTTTAGGGTTGAGCCCGGGGTGTGGACATGAAGCTAACATGCTGACAAGACCGACGCACTATCTTGCCGTTTAGCTAGCTATTTTGTCCTGGGATATAAACATGGGTTGTTATTTTACCTGAAACGCACAAGGTCTTCTACTCCAACAATTAATCCACAGATAAAAGGGTCAACCGAGTTTGTTTCCACTAATCTCACCTCCTTCATTCTCCTTCTTCTTTGGACTTTACATGGCAGTTGGCAACCAACTTTAAGGTGCATTACCAACACTAACTGGACTGGAGTGTGGACGTCAGTTCATCTTTCAATCACCCACGTGGGTATTTGCTCCTAAAAACCATTGAGGGGATGGGAGGAGCGGCATTTGCAGTGAGTCAAGCTTCACAAATAGAAACAAGTTCTATTTTAAATGCCTGGCTATGCAGACGCTCGTTGACTCGCACGAGCAGTTTGGATGCAATGATTGAATAACATGGATGTTTTCCAAAGCGAGAGCGTGTAATGCGAGCGGTGTGGTCAGCATGAAAGGGTTAGGATTATGACTAGGGTTAGGGTTGAATGTGTGGACATGAGCTAGAGCTAGGTCATATTGTAATGAATCCCCAAGGTTGATCCGGTTGATCCGATGCCTTCCAGCTGTGTGGAGACCGCTGCTGGACAGCAGCCCCCGCGGGTCCGGGCACAACCAGTGCAGCCAGGGTGGTCCAGCCCATGTTACGCTTGGTCTGCCTGCCACCAGTGCCCATCCGCACCTATTTGGTTATGAGGTACTATGGTAGAGTGAAGATGTACAGTGGGGCAAAAAAGTATTTAGTCAGCCACCAATTGTGCAAGTTCTCCAACTTAAAAAGATGAGAGAGGCCTGTAATTTTCATCATAGGTACACTTCAACTATGACAGACAAAATGAGAAGAAAAAAATCCAGAAAATCACATTGTAGGATTTTTTATTAATTTATTTGCAAATTATGGTGGAAAATAAGTATTCAATGTGTCAATAACAAAAGTGTATCTCAATACTTTGTTATATACCATTTGTTGGCAATGACAGAGGTCAAACGTTTTCTGTAAGTCTTCACAAGGTTTTCACACACTGTTGCTGGTATTTTGGCCCATTCCTCCATGCAAATCTCCTCTAGAGCAGTGATGTTTTGGGGCTGCAACACGGACTTTCAACTCCCTCCAAAGATTTTTTATGGGGTTGAGATCTGGAGACTGGCTAGGCCACTCCAGGACCTTGAAATGCTTCTTACAAAGCCACTCCTTCGTTGCCCGGGCGGTGTGTTTGGGATCATTGTCATGCTGAAAGACCCAGCCACGTTTCATCTTCAATGCCCTTGCTGATGGTAGGCTTTGCTACTTTGGTCCCAGCTCTCTGCAGGTCATTCACTAGGTCCCCCCGTGTGGTTCTGGGATTTTTGCTCACCGTTCTTGTGATCATTTGACCCCACGGGGTGAGATCTTGCGTGGAGCCCCAGATCGAGGGAGATTATCAGTGGTCTTGTATGTCTTCCATTTCCTAATAATTGCTCCCACAGTGGATTTCTTCAAACCAAGCTGCTTACCTATTTCAGATTCAGTCTTCCCAGCCTGGTGCAGGTCTACAATTTTCTTTCTGGTGTCCTTTGACAGCTCTTTGGTCTTGGCCATAGTGGAGTTTGGAGTGTGACTGTTTGAGGTTGTGGACAGGTGTCTTTTATACTGATAACAAGTTCAAACAGGTGCCATTAATATAGGTAATGAGTGGAGGACAGAGGAGCCTCTTAAATAAGAAGTTACAGGTCTGTGAGAGCCAGAAATCTTGCTTGTTTGTAGGTGACCAAATACTTATATTCCACCATAATTTGCAAATAAATTCATAAAAAATCCTACAATGTGATTTTCTGGATTTTTTTCTCTCATTTTGTCTGTCATAGTTGAAGTGTACCTATGATGAAAATTACAGGCCTCTCTCATCTTTTTAAGTGGGAGAACTTGCACAATTGGTGGCTGACTAAATACTTTTTTGCCCCACTGTAGGTGACCGTTGAGGCGTAGGTTCTGTCCGTTGGTCAGGGTTAGGACAAGGGTACAGTTAGGGTAAGGGTAGGGTTAGGTTAGGGTTGAGCTAGCCTCGTTGAGAACCAGGCTTTCCTATTACTGGAAAAGGGTTGGGGACTCGGTGCAAATCAATCCAATCAAATGCCTTGCTCGGGCGGGGTTTAACATGCAGCTCCAATCAACACAATCAAACACTTCAAATCAATTAAATGTCTTGTTTGGGTAGCTTAGCATGCAGCACTCATTAAATGGGCATGTGGGGGAGGGTTATTGAAATGTAACATCAAATAAAAATGTAGCCGCAGGAATTACAAAATTCTCCAAAAGTTTTTGGAGGTATGGCTATGCGAGACTAGGGTTCAGCCAAGTTGTGGACATGAAGCTAGGGTTAGGGTCATGGCTAGGTTTAGGGTTGAGCCAAGGTGTGGACATGAAGCTAGGGTTAGGGTCATGGCTAGGTTTAGGGTTGAGCCAAGGTGTGGACATGAAGCTAGGGTTAGGGTCATGGCTAGGTTTAGGGTTGAGCCAAGGTGTGGACATGAAGCTAGGGTTAGGGTCATGGCTAGGTTTAGGGTTGAGCCAAGGTGTGGACATGAAGCTAGGGTTAGGGTCATGGCAAGGTTTAGGGTTGAGCCAAGGTGTGGACATGAATCTTAAGTTAGGGCTGGGGCTGAGGGCTGGGGCGGCATGCAGCAAAGGCCTGGCTGGAATGAGAGGCCGTGGCCTGGAGGGCTGTTTGTCACCAGTCTGCTACCGTTTCTCCCAGTGAGTGGTGATGGTAGAGGTCCGCGGGGCATGGAGCAGACCCAGCACACCCAGCCAGGGCACCAGCTGCTCCCAACACATGAGGAGCTGATGGCAGGTACAGCAGGTGCTCTGCCCTAAAACCACAACCATCGCTTTTAACAGCCGTTAAATGAATGACATCATGATGGGCTGGTTCAGGAATAACTTCAGTAAATGATTTAATTGAAACGTTAATCCCGATGGAGAGCCAAGGGGCAAGGCGAGGAAAGGAGAAGAGAAAGAGAGAAAAACAACTTTGATTAAGTAGAGCCCAGCTATTGATCTCAGATCAAAGGTGGAATGTTAATTTCAGGCAGGGGGATTTTTTTTTTTACCCCAAGGCTACTGTACCTCAGAATACCTTGTTTTAATTGAACTTCCAAAAGATATCACTGCATACAGGATAGTGGTGCAAGACAAAATTGCTTAATGTTAACTTCCCAGTCTTTTGAAAATGGTAGCAAAAATGCCTTGAAAGTGTATGGTGTGACTATGAATCATCTATGTATCATCAGTTATTATGAATCGTGTGATTCATATTGGCATCATTCTAAAGAAGACAACAGAGATATATATGCAACAATGTCCCTCCCCTGTCTTCCACACAATCACAGTAATAATCACATATATCATGGAACGGCCACAGATTACAGGCCACTTCTCTGGTAATGACTAGTGCCCCAAACCAGGGCAAAACCAAGCAATTTCCGCTATGACGAGGTACCATTCCAAAAGTATCGGGTTCTGCATGGAATTCAGGATTCCCTCCCTTTTTTCTCTCATTTTTATATATACCTTTCTTACACTCGCTTGTGAATCTTCAGATAAGAGAATAGCCATTACTTTGTGTGCTACTGTGTTCATGTCCTATCGCCGTGGTAACACAGCACCCAGCCTTCCTCCTCTCCGGCTGTGAGTCCCACACCTCACTGAACTACCACGGAACACTCAGGAACACAGGCTGAACTAGCTGACCTCACACTGACAGATACGTATTGCAGGAAACGTGAGGAATGATACTCCATGCCCAACATTTCCAAATAAACTACACAGCAAATTCTCTAGTGTTAAATCAACACTGACAGTGTTCAATTTAACACTGATCCAGTGTCTATATGGATACACACTTTTCAGTGTCAAATTAACACACTGCTTAGTGTACTTAGTGCATATTTCCCAAAGTGCCCTGCCTTTCTGGTGAATTGTAGAGTTACCAACCATGACTGAATCTGTTAGTAACAGAGACATGGTTGTTGCAGTATTTGTCTTACCAAGTTGGAATTGAATGAATATGTTATCTTTCAAATTAAGCTCTTTAACACAGCAAGGCCTTATTTTGAGGGTGTAGTTTTAACTAATATAGTTTTCTGAAAACATATTTAGCTTTAAATCAGTATCCAAATAAATTGGATGTAGTGATCACGATGTAAGGAAAACCAAAGTTCCAAATGCTGGGCCTGCTGTAGTGTATAAGAGGTCATACAATAAGTTTTGTAGTGATTCCTATGTTGTTGATGTAAAGAATATGTGTTGATCCGTGGTGTGTAATAAAGAGCAACCAATGCTGCACTTGACACATTTAGGAAATTGCTTTTTCACAGTTACTAATAAGCATGCACCCATTAAGAAAATGACTGTAAAAATCTGACTGATGAGGAATTAAAAATGTGTATGGCTCACAGGGATGAGGCAAAAGGAATGGCAAATAGTCTGGCTGCACAACCGATTGGTAAACATACTACAAATTCAGAAATCATGTGACTAAACCGAATAAAAAGAACAAGAAGCTACACTATGAAACAAAGCCTACTAGAAAGTGTGTGCCCTCAGCCCTGGAGGGAAGCAAAAGTCATTCTGCTACCTAAGAATAGTAAAGCCCACTTTATTGGCTCAAATAGCTGACCAATCAGCCTGTTACCAACCCTTAGTAAACTTTTGGAAAAATTGTGTTTGGCCAGATACAATGCTATTTTACAGAAAATAAATTGACAACAGACTTTCAGCATGCTTATAGGGAAGGACATTCATAAAGCACAACACTTACACAAATGACTGATGATTGGCTGAGACAAATTGATGATAAAAATATTGTGGGAGCTTTTTTGTTAGACTTCAGTGCGGCTTTTGACATTATCGATCATAGTCTGCTGCTGGAAAAACGTATATGTTATGGCTTTACACCCCATGCTATATTGTGGATGAAGAGTTACCTGTCTAACAGAACACCGAGGGTGTTCTTTAATGGAAGTCTCTCCAAGATAATCCAGGTAGAATCAGGAATTCCTCAGGGCAGCTGTCTTGGCCCATTACTTGACAACAAGCCAGTAAACGAGTAAAGCCATGTATGTGGATGACTCCACACTATACACGTCAGCTGCTACAGCGACTGAAATGATTGCAACACTTAACAAAGAGCTACAGTTAGTTTCAGAATGGGTAGCAAGGAATAAGATAGTCCTAAATTTAGCAAAAACTAAAGCATTGTATTTGGGACAAATCATTCACTAAACCTTAAACCTCAAATAAATCGTGTAATGAATAATGTGAAAATTGAGAAACTGTCATGGTCAAAACATAATGATACAACAGAAGCTAAGATGTGAAGAAGTCTGTCCATAGTAAAGTGCTCTGCGTTCTTCATAACAACACTATCAACATGGCAGGTCTTACAGGCTCTAGTTTTGTCGCACCTTGACTACTGTTCAGTAATGTGGTCAGATGCCAGAAAGAGGGACTTAGGAAAATTGCAATTGGCTCAGAACAGGGCAGCACAACTGGCCCTTGGATGTGAACAGAAAGCTAACATTAATAATATGCATGTCAATCTCTCCTGGTTGAAAGTGGAGAGATTGACTTGTATTTGTGAGAGGTATTGACATGCTGAATGCACCTAGCTGTCTGTTTGAACTTCTGGCACACAGCTCGGACACCCATGCATACCCCACAAGACATGCCACCAGAGAAGTCCAGAACAGACTATGGGAGGTGCACAGTACTACATAGAGCCATGACTATATGGAACTCTATTCCACATCAAGTAACTTCTTCGCGCAGTAAAATTGTATTTAAAAAACTGATAAAAATCCACCTTTTGGAACAACGGGGACTGTGAAGCAACACAAACGTAGGCACAGACACATCCATTCACACACACGATAACATACACACTACACACACACACAAGTACACATGGGTTTTGTGTTGTAGATATGTGGTAGTAGAGTAGGGGACTGAGGGCACACAATATGTTATGAAATCTGTTGGGAATGTATTGAATTGTTACTTGATGTTTCTAAAATTGTATAACTGCCTTAGTTTTGCTGGACCCCTAGAAGAGTAGCTGCTGCCTTAGCAGGGATCCATAATTAATACAAATACATTATAATGCATTGCAGACTGCCGGGTCAGGAAGATGTTGTTATGAGAATACCTAAGTAATCTAAACAAAGAACAACCATTGCAGTAATGGGTGCAATATGTCCAAGTAGCAGATTGGATTAGTTTAGAAGAATGTATGTTATGTATATTTCAGTAACATAACATTAATTAATCAAGCAATGTACATGCAACAACATAGATATTGAGACAAACAATTATAAAATCCACCTGTAATAGAGCATGCTGGAAAACATGATAATAATGGGCGTGGTTTCGGTTAAACACTGGTTATTACAGTGTTTCCCAAAATCTGTCCTCGGGACCCCAAGGGGTGCACGTTTTGGTTTTTGCCCTTACACTACACAGCTGATTCAAATGATCAAAGCTGGATGATTAGTTGATTATTTGAATCAGCTGTGTAGTGCTAATGCAAAAACCAAAATGTGCACACCTCGGGGTCCTGAGGACTGAGTTTGGGTAACCCTGGGAACCAGCACTTGGGTCCACAGAGGGCAGAGTGTCTGCAGATTTTAGTTTTTGTTCCTTTTAATTAAGACCTAGACAACCAGGTGAGGTGGGTTCCTTACCAATGAGTGCCCTTAATTCATCCATCAAGTACAAGGGTGGAGCAAAAACTTGCAGACACTCAGCCCTTCGTAGAAATGATACACTGAAAAATCAGCACTAGGTAACACTGGCCAATTTGCTGTATATATAGAACACTTTGAGAGTGCCGAATTCAGGTCTGTTGTGTTAGATGCAGGTGATGTTCCTGGGCTAAAAGTACAGTTGAAGTCGGAGGTTTACATACACTTAGGTTGGAGTCATTAAAACTCGTTTTTCAACCACTCCACAAATTTCTTGTGAACAAACTATAGTTTTAGCAAGTTGGTTAGGACATATACTTTGTGCATGACACAAGTCATTTTTCCAACAATTGTTTACAGACAGATTATTTCACTTATAATTCACTGTATCACAATTCCGGTGGGTCAGAAGATTACATACACTAAGTTGACTGTGCCTTTAAAAAGCTTGGAAAATTCCAGAAAAGGATGTCATGGCTTTAGCAGCTTCTGATAGGCTAACTGACAACCTTTGTGTCAATTGGAGGTGTATCTGTGGATGTATTTCAAGGCTTACCTTCAACCTCAGTGCCTCTTTGCTTGACATCATGGGAAAAGAAATCAGCCAAGACCTCAGAAAAAAAATTGTAGACCTCCACAAGTCTGGTTCATACTTGGGAGCAATTTCCAAACGCCTGAAGGTATCACGTTCATCTGTACAAACAATAGTACGCAAGTGTAAACACCATGGGACAACGGAGCCGTCATACCGCTCAGGAAGGAGACACGTTCTGTCTCCTAGAGATGTACTTTAGTGCAAAAAGTGCAAATCAATCCCAGAACAACAGCAAATGACCTTATGAAGATGCTGGCGCAAACAAGTACAAAGTATCTATATCCACAGTAAAATGAGTCCTATATCGACAAAGCCGAAAGGCCGCTCAGCAAGGAAGAAGCCACTGCTCCAAAACCTTCATAAAAAAAGCCAGACTACCGTGTGCAACTGCACATGGGGACAAAGATCGTACTTTTTGGAGAAATGTCCTCTGGTCTGATGAAACACAAATAGAACGTTTAGACCATAGTGACCATCGTTATGTTTGGAGGAAAAAGGGGGATGCTTGCATGCTAGAGAACATAATCCCAAACGTGAAACACAGGGGTGGCAGCATCATGTTGTGGGGGTGCTTTGCTGCAGGAGGGACTGGTGCACTTCACAAAATAGATGGCTCATGAGGGAGGAAAATGATCTGGATATATTCAAGCAACATCTCGACATCAGTCAGGAAGTTAAAGCTTGGTCGCAAATGGGTCTTCCAAATGGACAATGACCCCAAGCATAATTCCAAAATGGCTTATGGACAACAAATTCAAGGTATTGGAGTGGCCATCACAAAGCCCTGACCTCAATCCCATAGAACATTTGTGGGCAGAACTGAAAAAGAGTGTGCGAGCAAGGATGCCTACAAACCTGACTCAGTTACACCAGCTCTGTCAGAAGCAATGGGCCAAAATGCACCCAACTTATTGTGGGAAGCTTGTGGAAGGCTACAAAAAACGTTTGACTCAAGTTAAACAATTTAAAGCAATGCTACCAAATACTAATTGAGTGTATGTAAACTTCTGACCCACTGGGAATGTGATGAAAGAAATAAAAGCTGAAATAAATCATTCTCTCTACTATTATTCTGACATTTCACATTCTTAAAATAAAGTGGTGATCCTAACTGACCTAAGACAGTGTCACACCCTGACCATAGTTTATTTGTATGTTTCTATGTTTTGGTTGGTCAGGGTGTGATCTGAGTGGGCATTCTATGTTGGATGTCTTGTTTGTCTATTTCTATGTCTGGCCTGATATGGTTCTCAATCAGAGGCAGGTGTTAGTCATTGTCTCTGATTGGGAACCAAATTTAGGTAGCCTGGGTTTCACTGTGTATTTGTGGGTGATTATTCCTGTCTTTGTGTTTGTGGCACCAGATAGGACTGTTTTGGTTTTTGCACCTTTCTTGTTTTGTAGTGTTTGTGTTTTAGTTGTTTTATTAAAACATGAACCTCAATAGCCACGCCGCATTTTGGTCCGACTCTCCTTCTCACCAAGAAAGCCGTTACAGAATCACCCACCACAACAGGACCAAGCGGCGTGGTGACAAGCAGCGGCAGCAGGAGCAGCGATCACAGGACTTCTGGACTTGGGAGGAGATATTGGACGGAAAAGGACCCTGGGCACAGCCTGGAGAATATCGCCGTCCCAAGGAAGAACTGGAGGCGGTGAAAGCGGAGAGGCGCTGGTTTGAAGAGGCAGCACGGCGACGCGATTGGAAGCCCGAGAGTCAGCCCCAAAAATGTATTGGGGGGAGGCTCACAGGGAGTATGGCTACGCCAGGTAGGAGACCTGCGCAAACTTCCTGTGCTTACCGGGGGGCTAGAGAGACCGGGCAGGCACCGTGTTATGCTGTGGTGCGCACGGTGTCTCCAGTGCGGGTGCATAGCCCGGTGCGTTCTATTCCAGCTCCGCGTATCGGCCGGGCTAGATTGAGCGTCGAGCCAAATGCCATGAAGCCGGCTCTACGCATCTGGTCCCCAGTGTGTCTCCATGGGCCGGCTTACATGGCACCAGCCTTACGCTCGGTGTCCCCGGGTTCGCCTGCATAGCACAGTGCGGGCTATTCCACCTTGCCGCACTGGCAAAGCGACCGGGAGTATTCAACCAGGTAAGGTTGGGCAGGCTCGGTGCTCAAGAGCTCCAGTGCGCCTGCACGGTCCGGTCTACCCAGTACCACCTCCACACCCCAGCCCTCCGGTGGCAGCTCCCCGCACCAGGCTTCCTGTGCGTGTCCTCGGCCCAGTACCACCAGTGCCAGCATCACGCATCAGACCTACTGTGCGCCTCGCCTCTCCAGCGCTGCCGGAGCCTTCCTCCTCTCCTGTGCTGCTTGAGTCTCCCGCCTGTTCAGCGCAGCCAGAGCCTTCCTCCTCTCCTGCGCTGTTGGAGTCTCCCGCCTGTTTAGCGCTGCCAGAGCCTTCCGCCTCTAAAGCGTTGCCGGAGTCTCCTGCCCGTTTAGCGCAGCCAGAGCTGCCAGTCTGCATGGAGCAGCCAGAGCTGTCATTCTGCATAGAGCAGCCAGAGCTATCAGCATGCGTGGAGCAGCCAGAGCTGTCAGTCTGCATGGAGCAGCCGGAGCTGCCAGTCTGCATGGAGCTGCCAGTCTGCAAGGAGCTGCCAGTCTGCAAGGAGCTGCCAGTCTGCAAGGAGCTGCCAGTCTGCAAGGAGCTGCCAGTCTGCAGGGAGCAGCCAGAGCTGCCAGTCTGCAAGAAGCCGCCAGAGCTGCCAATCTGCATGGAGCAGCCAGAGTCAGCATGGAGCCCAGTCAGTCATGGAGCAGCCAGAGCTGTCAGTCAGCATGGAGCAGCCAGAGCCGTCAGTCCGCCAGGATCCACCAGTCAGCCAGACTCTTCCAGATCTGCCAGTCAGCCAGACTCTTCCAGATCTGCCAGTCAACCAGACTCTTCCAGATCTGCCAGTCAGCCAGACTCTTCCAGATCTGCCAGTCAGTCAGACTCTTCCAGATCTGCCAGACTCTTCCAGATCTGCCAGTCAGCCAGTCTCTTCCAGATCTGCCAGTCAACCAGACTCTTCCAGATCTGCCAGACAACCAGACTCTTCCAGATCTGCCAGACAACCAGACTCTTCCAGATCTGCCAGTCAATCAGACAGGTGTTAGTCATTGTCTCTGATTGGGAACCATATTTAGGTAGCCTGGGTTTCACTGTGTGTTTGTGGGTGATTGTTCCTGTCTTTGTGTTTGTGGCACCAGATAGGACTGTTTTGGTTTTTGCACGTTTCTTGTTTTGTAGTGTTTGTGTTTTAGTTGTTTTATTAAAACATGAACCTCAATAGCCACGCCGCATTTTGGTCCGACTCTCCTTCTCACCAAGAAAGCCGTTACAGACAGGGAATTTTTACTAGGATTAAACATCAGGAATTGTGAGAAACTGAGTTTAAATGTATTTGGCTAATATGTAAGGAAGCTTCAGACTACATCTGTATATATTTTGACAAACCTTTCTCTTTTTTTTTTCTCGCTATCCCCCATTTTTTGGATTGTCCCTCCACACACACAACCACACCTACACCCCTGCACTAAGGAAAACCACAGCGAGAAACCTTTTCTGAGGCACAAAACTACCAGTGAGAAAGAATTAGGTCCTCTTACATATGCAAATAAAATGCAGCACTTAATAAAAGCGAGATAGCCGGGATATCCAGAGCCAGGTTGTGTCAGGAAAACTCACAAACAAACCCCTTTCCCCTGACATCTTTTTTTTCTTCCCCAAAATGTGCACTCCGGCCCTGGCCAAAAGGACCCGGCCAGCCAGGTCAGTTTGAGTGAGTGAGTGAGCGAGTGAGCGAGCGAGCTCCACTTCCCACAGTCTCTACCTCTCAGTGTCAGAGAGGCAGGCAGAGAGGAGGAAAGAGAGAACAGAACGAGCGGGCCACTATGGACAGACGTGGGGGGTCAGAAGTATATTCTCTCCCCGATCTGAGTGAAGAGGAAGAAAGGAGGAAGAAAAAGAGCTGATCTCTCCTCCCTGTGACGAAGACATGACGGAGTCACCATCCGCCCTTATCACCGCACAGGGGTCCTGCCAAGAGGTATAGCCGTGAGGCTGCTGATGAAATGCAGGAGCTAGCGTTGTCTCTTTACTTTCTGACAAAGCTTGTGTATCTGGTCTATGTTCTGTGTGAAAGCACATGCAAAACATGCATTAGGAAGTAACCTGGATAGTACTGGTAGTGCTTCTTTCTTTTTTGAAATTTAAATGTAGGTGATGTGTTAAGATCAGCACTTCCCATCTAATCTTTTTTTCCAAAGTGGTGATTTACAGCACAATACCAAATGAACACTTTTTATTTTAAGCTATGCTATAGATTCTAAGAGGGACAAATGGGTCCACTGTTTATATGAATCTATAAATGAGATTTAATTGTATGATGGGGTTTTAAGACGTGTGTGTCCTTTTTATTGGGTGGTTCATCAAATCAGAGACAGAAAAGGGTGCCGGGGTGCTTAACTGATAAATGAATATGGTAACACCAAACTTCAAAAGCATCTAGGACCATGTATCTTTTATTGCATGGTCTTAGATTTCACAACTTATACACTGAGCTATGTGTCAACAAAGCTAAAGTGCTTTGTGTAGGACTGCGGAAAATGCATAGGGAATTAGAGTGGCATTTGTAAGACCCCATCCATGGAGGGTACACCAGTGTAAAGAGAAGGTGGATGGGCTGGCTGTGGCCACGTGAGCCAGAAACGACACTGACATCTAGTGTTTAATTGAGCCAATCAAAAATCAGCTTATCAAGTCACTAAGACCTAAAGGGGGTGAAAAAAGCGGAGAAAAAAAGGCCAAAATGTATATCAGCAACGTTTATCAATGATAAGGAAGCTCTGTGAAGGATCAGTAGTTACTGTATCTGTTGCAGTCGTCGGAGATGCTATGTGTGATTACATCTTCTGTCACTGACAATAATTCCACCTCTAGAATAATCCAAACAAACAAAACTGATGTCCAGACATCATGTTAACGTAGTGTGGAGGTGAGTGAGACGGTGTTAAAGTCCTTTCTGCTGACGCCGCTCCCCAAACCACACACAGCACTCAGGCTCTAATCCCAGATTCTCTTCAGGGTAGGAGAAAACAGGGAGATAATTAGGCGTGTAAATTCCAGCAATCCGCTCAACAGCTCAACGGGCTGGTGTTGAGAGGTGTGGACGCCTCGCTCTCGTAATGTTGAGAGAGAGAGAGAGAGAGAGAGAGAGAGAGAGAGGGGAGAGAGACACACAATAGGCTTTCACTGCGTGTACCGACGGAGGGAGGGGGACAGGGTGATATTTTTAGACATACACCCATCCTCACCCTCCCCTGAAACTGTTGAATCACCTATGGCACACCATGCTCCATCATGCCTGGGCATATCACAGGTTAGCAGCTAAACCCAATCGTTAAGCAAGAAGAGAAAAATCTGATTGGATGGGAGAAGATGATTAACCACACAACGAGGCAACGGGTAAGTAGACCTACGCCTGGGATTCAGTCAAGTCGTGGTAAACGTTGCCGATGTTGGCTCAGGCATGAATTACCTTTAAAGGTCAAGTGCAGTGTGCTTGTCAACAATAAGCCTTTGATTGAATCCCTGACCTTACCCTCTCCACTGGGAATTCACTATACTGGCTTCACTGGCAGACGTTCTTCTGCTTGCGTGTTGTGCTTCCTGCCTGCGAGTGCGTGTGTTTACTCTGGTAGCTATGGTGGTGTGAGATCTTGAGAGTAATGAGCCAAGACTGGCCTGTACGTCTACCTTACTGACGAATGCAGCCCATGTTCGGGTAATGTTGACCTCTTTTGGACCTATAGGTACAGCACACCGCTGGAGCACGCCTCCCACTGGGGGTAAAAACTGGTTGAATCAACGTTGTTTCCATGTCATTTCAACAACAACAAAATGCGTTGACATTGAATCAACGTAGGAAACTGATTGGATTTACAGAAAGTCATCGACGTAGGGAATGTAGTGTTTTTTTTCACCCAACATTTAACCTACATCCAATGACATTGTGCCTTTTTTGTTGTTGATTTCACGTTTGAATTCACGTTAGTTGACAACCCAACCAAATGTAAATAAAAAGAGATGTTGAAATGACTACTGTGTTCAGTGGGTTATTCCTTCAAGAAGTGGCACATCTGACTAAGTTAAATGCGGTGGTGAAATGTCAAGTAGTTCACATCTGCATCTGGAGAAATTGAAGGTAGGTGGTGAAAGGAAGAACACAATTTATTGAACACAGCTCATGTCTGTCTGGGGCTGGGCAGATGAGAAAACGATCACTTGGACTATTTTAGAATCTGGGTACCGACCTTGCATCCGATTCAGCTGGTTTAGTCTGGGGCTGACTAACAAACCTAAGAGGAGTAGTTGTGCAGCTCTGCTCTCGGCAGGCTGGCCTGGCTGTCCTTCGGCAGGGACAGATTGGAGTAGCAGGGTAGCAGGGGAGGGGATCTGATTCCTGTTACATCATACTCTCCTGCCTGCCTGCCTGCCTGTGGCCCACACCAAATGACACTGACTGGCTGGCTGCACCACCAGACTTATCTGTCTGTGGTCTCGGATGACATTAGTCTGGACCAACAGCCATGAGTCACACTTTCTGTTTACCCTGACACAGCCCCATCCCTGAGGCTGGAGGCTGAGAGGGAGGTGGTTGAGAGCGAGGTGGTTGAGAGCGAGGTGGGAGTAGGCTGGGGCAGGAAGGCTTGGCTTGGCTTCGCTTCCCATCACATCCCATCCCTTCCTCTCCTCTCCCCTTTCCTCCCAACGGCTGGGTTGGGGTTGGCACACACTGCCTACCAGGAATGTGCTCTGCCCGCACCTCAGCGACGCGTAACACCTTTCCTGTGGTATGAGGCTGAATCCTCCCACAATGGGATGCCATGCAGGCTATAAGAGTAAATATACATTCCTACAGTACACACTCACTACTGTCTTTGTAAAAAAGGGTTCCAAAATGGTTATTCGGCTGTCCCCATATTTTACCTTAATTAAAAGGAGAACCATTTTTTGTTCCAGGTAAAAACGCTTTCTGGTTCCAGGTAGAACTATTTTGGGTTCCATGTAGAACCATCTGTGGAAAGAGTTCTACATGGAACCGAAAGGGTTCTACCTGGAACCAAAAAGGGTTCTTCAAAGGGTTCTCCTATGGGGACAAGCGAATAACCATTTTAGGTTCTAGATACTATTTTTCTGAGAGAAGAGGACAGGAGGTTTACCCAAATGGTCTGGGTTGCCCAATATCTGTTAGGGGAGTGGAGGAGACTCTGCAACATTCAAACTACATACAAGCTTTGGAAAAATCCCAACTTAAAAAAAAAATTGTTACAATGACTGGTAGCGTAGAAGTTAGAGTGTCATTTAGGTATCAAATAACTTTCGATAACTTTCCCAGCAACATTTTTTGAAATATGTTTTGAAACAGGCTTTTGGGGATGGATTGATGAGTAGGTAAAAGACTGACAGCAATCCTGCTTTTCCCCAACCCATCACTGCTACCCCGTTTCCACGACTACCTTCCCACTACACCACACACCCCCACCCCAACAGCTTGGCAAAACGCTCATGTGACCACTATGAGGCAAGTTCAACATTAACCAATGATAACAACATCATCAACTGGTCAGGAAGCCTCCTTAGAGGGACACAAACTCAAATTAGTGTCTCATCCCCGGTGAAAAGACACCCTGGCACCGTGCCCCAGCTCTGCTCCGTAATCTAAACCAGCAGCCTGAGCTCTTTTTCTCTCTCTCGTGAGAATGGGAGTGCTTGGACCGTCTGCCATGGCCCCCGCCGCTGTGTTAGTTAGATCCTCATCTTTATCTGCCAAGCAACTATTGGTTTTCTCTTTCCTCAGTGCAGAGAAAGAGCGTATTTTAGCAGTTCCTCCTCTTATGTCACTGTTTACACTGTTTTTTTTTGCACACAGAGGTAATCAGAGAGGGACAAGCTAACTACAGTAACATGACAGGGATACAGGCCTAGTTGCATCCCAAATAGCACCTATTCCCTATATAATGCTCTACTTTTGATCGGGGCCTGTTTGGTTCTGGTCAAAAGTAGAGTACTATATAGGGTGTCTTTGATATGCACCCATGGCCCATCAAGACAACAAGACAGCATTGATTAGGAAAGTGGGAAAAAGAGTTATAGTCATGCTGGGAGATGATGCCACACTTCCAGTGGAGCAGGACTAATTAGGAATGCAAATAAACACAATTAAAGCAAAGCAAAAAGTGGTCTGAGAGAGAGAGGGATGTGCAACTACTCTGTCCTTCTGTAATCTTCTGGGGTCTGGACTTGGCACATCGGAGTATGTTAAATATACCATTGTGAGAAAGACTGAAATATGCAAACGCTTGCCACCGCCACAGTGATGTTTTTCCACCGACTAACACACACACACACACACACACACACACACACACACACACACACACTGCACTTTTGCAGATATCAGATAAATCATGATTATACTATACATACAGTACAACAATGTGATTGCCTATCAGATTGCCCAGCTAGGACATTTTGTTCCTTCGAGGTTTTGGAAACGTATGTTTTTGGTATCACATTGGTTGTAGGAATGAAGCCATATGTTTCCTGACTGGTAAAACTGAACGTTTTTTTAAACATTCTGAGAACAGAAGTGAAAATGTTGCTTGTTCCCGAAACATGTATATTTGGGTTGCAGGGAGGTTCTGAGAACATTCCACTCTGGTTCCTTGAAAGTTTTCTTGGGAGGTTTAATTAACGCTCTGAGAACTGAAATTATAGGTTATTTGGAGGTTTTTGAATCATTTCCTTATCCTCTTGAACCTCTGGGGGCACTATTTCATTTTTGGATGAAAAACATTCCCGTTTTTAACAAGATATTTTGTCACGAAAAGATGCTCGACTATGCATATAATTGACAGCTTTGGAAAGAAAACACTCTGACGTTTCCAAAACTGCAAAGATATTGTCTGTGAGTGCCCCAGAACGAATGCTACAGGCGAAACCAAGATGAAATTTCATACAGGAAGTGAGCCAGATTTTGGAGGCGCTGTGTTCCAATGTCTCCTTATATCGCTGTGAATGCGCAAGGAATGAGCCTACACTTTCTGTCGTTTCCCCAAGCATTTTGATGTATTTGTAGGCATATCATTGGAAAATTGACCATAAGAGACTACATTTACCAGGTGTCCGCTTGGTGTCCTCCTTCGAAACTATTGCATAATCTCCAGGTGCATGCACGTTTCCATTTGGTTCAGAAGAGAAAGTCAACTGCCCCGAATGATTTATCATCGAAAGATATGTGAAAAACACCTTGAGAATTGATTCTAAACAACGTTTGCCATGTTTCTGTCGATATTATGGAGTTAATTTGGAAAAAGTTTGCGTTGTAATGACTGAATTTTCGGGGTTTTTTCTTTCTTTTTTTGCCAAACGTGATGAACAAAACGGAGTGATTTCTCCTACACAAATAATCTGTTTGGAAAACCTGAACATTTGCTATCTAACTGAGAGTCTCCTCATTGAAAACATCCAAAGTTCTTCAAAGGTAAATGATTTTATTTTAATGCTTTTCTTGTTTTTGTGAAAACGTTGCCTGCTGAATGCTAGGCTTAATGCTATGCTAGCTATCAATACTCTTACACAAATGCTTGTGTAGCTATGGTTGAAAATCATTTTTTGAAAATCTGAGATGACAGTGTTGTTAACAAAAGGCTAATAAGCTTGTGAGCCAATATATTTATTTAATTTCATTTGCGATTTTCATGAATAGTTAACGTTGCATTATGGTAATGAGATTGAGGCTATAATTACGCTCTCGTATACGGGATTGCTCGTCGCAACAGCTTAATATTTTCTGTTAGCTATTGTCATGACTTTGACCTGGGGTTAGGTTTATGACAGTCATAAATACCTCTTCCCCCCTTTTTCCTCTCTCTACCCTACTCATGTTACATTTGCAAACACCTTGGTTAACATAGAGATTCTGGGAACATCAGAAGGTGGGGGAAATTTACTATATTCTGGTAATCCGACCAATTGAACATATGTGGTGGTACTTAATGAATATGATGTCAAGATGATGAGATGACATAAACTCTACAGTGGAAAGTCTACACATCAGAGTTATTGGATTCACATGGAATTGTTGTTCAATTTAAATGTTTGAATATGAAATTATTTGTGATGAGATGAAATGGGATTTTAGCTTCTAAAATGTGAGATTTCAGTTTTCATAAGGTTAGGGCCCTGCTCAATCAGTGGCCCGCCCCTGTGAAGGGACATGGGCTATAAAACGTTTCAAACACGCCCTCCTCTCCCTTCCTATATAAAGCCTTTGGCGACAATATAACCTCCTGTTCCGAGGATGTGAGGACGACGGTCTGATGTCAGAAGGGTTCCGATAATAACTACAGAACGAAGCTAACATCAGCGTGAGCTTTGGTTGCGAATGGTATGAACTTTGAACTCTTATTCACTACAGAAGTGATACCTCCTAGCGGTTGAGTTAGCAACAGCAGCTGCAAACGCAGGTTAGGATGGAACAGACAGAGTATCCCGTCTACCACACAACGACGTTACTACAACGTACCCAATAACCAGCAGAGACATTCTTCAAAGGACAAAGGACTCGGTTGGACAACACGGCCTTCCATCTACCACCAGCCTACCGAAGCGCAGCTCAGAGTAAATATTTATTGCATTTTCCTTTTCCAAATGAGCGGTAATTTAGAATGCATAAGATACTGTGTTTACGATAGCACAGCTTCGAACCTTTGTTCCTCAGTCTTCCCGCTCTTTCACTCAAACCCAGCCCTTTTCTTTTGTGTAACAGGCTGTCGTATCTGTTCGACCCGTAATTTTTAATCATGTTATGATTAATTATGTGTATGTGTAATTCTGTGTGATTAGTTAGGCATTTAGTAAATAAATAATTTAACCCAATTTTGTATTGCTGATTCAACTTGTTAGCCAGGGTTTGTGCAGATAACCAAGAATGTCCAACTTTCAGATGAGACTGAATTTGTCACGCCCTGGTCTTAGTATTTTGTGTTTTATTTATTAATTTGGTCAGGCCAGGGTGTGACATGGGTTTATTATGTGGTATGTTTTGTCTTGGGTTTTTTGTAGGTATTGAGATTGTGGTATAGTGGGGTTATCTAGAATAGTCTATGGCTGTCTGGAGTGGTTCTCAATCAGAGGCAGGTGTTTATCGTTGTCTCTGATTGGGAACCATATTTAGGCAGCCATATTCTTTGAGTGTTTCGTGAGTGATTGTTCCTGTCTCTGTGTTTGTTTGCACTAGATAGGCTGTTTAGGTTTTCACGTTACGTTTGTTGTTTGTTGTATTGTTCGTGTTTATTTGTTTATTAAACATGTATCAAAATTACCACGCTGCATTTTGGTCCTCCTCTCCTTCGACGGAAGAAAACCGTACTAGAATTAAGGTGACGATTAATATTGACTGCTATTGATGTAAAATACTACTAGGTCTTTAAGAGTTTATTTGGAAGATAACAGCTCTATAAATATTATTTTGTGGTGCCCCGACTCTCTAGTTAATTACATTTACATAATTAGCTCAATTAGATAATATTAATTACGGAGAAATAATTTTATAGAATAGCACGTCATATCTCTTAATCCGGCATTGCCAAAGACACGACACTATCCATGGAATTAGTACATGGCGCCATCAGAATGGTATAGTAGCATGCCATGTTTTTTACACATACAAAGCTGTTCATTTTAGTCTATTCAAACAGACTCCATTTAAAGGAAACAAGAACTCATTAATATCAGGTGTCCTGTTAGGGGGTGTGGCCAACACACCTGATCACACTCAACAAGCTAGACGACAGAGTATTGTTGATGCTGAGAACAGAATGTACACTGTACGTTTTTAAATAACATTTCTAGAACGTTCTCTGAACGTTACAAAAAAATTATTGTCGTTTTTTGAGAACGTGACTTTAAATAGAACCATATAGAACCTCGAGGAAACCTGTAGGAAATGTTATGCTGAAGTACTACAATTCCCACAGAAGAATGTTGTTTCTTAATGTTTTCTGATTCATTTGAGAACATTCTCAATGTCAAACCAGTTGGAGAACGTTCCTAGAACATTCTCAAAATTTAAATGTAACCATGTTTTAACTTTTAGGAACATTCTGTTAAAGTAATGAAATAACTTACATTCTGAAATCTTGCTCTGATTTGTCATCCAAAGAGTCCCAGAGATCACATGAAGTGTCGTTTTGTCAGATAAAATCCTTTTTCATATCCTGAAAAGGTCCATGTAGCATGCACGATCGATTTTTTTTTATTTCCACTCGTTCAATTTGCAAAGAAATGAATCTGTGAAAATCTAACCCTAAATGTTGTTTCAACCAGTCAAATCATGTTTGTATGTATTCCTCAGAGATCCTAGAATGTAACCAGACTTCACGATACCATTAGGGGTGTAATATATCCTATAGGACACCATATTTGGTCAGAGAGCGACGCCTTAATGGCACGCTGATGACGCGGGCGGTCTTCACTTGAATGACTCTAACTCTGTCAAATAAGCACCAATCAGGGTCAAACAAAGCTAACTAGATAGCCAATGAGCTTGGCTTTATGGGAGTATCTGGAAACCCTGTGTCTGTTGCAAAATGTAGCTACTAACCTTGTGCGACAGCATGCCATTTCCTTTTGGACCAAAATTATATGAATATTCAGAGTTATGAAGTAATGAAAACTGGTTGTTTTGCAAATGTTGAACTTATAATATTGCTACTAATATTGGAAAAGCTAAATCGAAGTCCAAGTATACAGATTTGACGATATTCTTGCAAAAAAAATGTAATATGAATTAAAATGTCTCCTTCACGATTTGCCCAAATGTACCTGGGTGACTTCACACTAAATGTCATGAGGTTCACTCGTACTTCAAGTTATCCGTCTGAAACTTTGCACATACACTGCTGCCATCTTGTGGACACCATTGGAATTACAACAAGCGCGATGGCTAGAACTGGGACCTTTCTTTTGCATTTCAAAGATTGTGGTAGAAAAGACTTACAGAAGACGTTTGATCTCTGTCATTGCCAACAAAGGTTATATAACAAAGTATTGAGATCAACTTTTGTTATTGACCAAATACTTATTTCCACCATAATTTGCAAATAAATTCATAAAAAATCCTACAATGTGATTTTCTGGATTTTTTTTTCTAATTTTGTCTGTCATAGCTGAAGTGTACCTATGATGAAAATTACAGGCCTCTCTCATCTTTTTAAGTGGGAAAACTTGCACAATTGGTGGCTGACTAAATACTTTTTTTGCCCCACTGTATATAAGCTGTATACTGTATTGTGCTATAGGATGGTGCTGGTGATCTTTAACACAACACATCTCAGAAACGACTGGGCAGTCAGGGACAAATCTTTCTCCGTTATTGTGACAGGTTAATTGGGATTGATCATGTTTGAGTTGTGTGGTGAAACCTCCAGAGGGGTATCACTGACTGCAGTCTGGCAGCCAAATACAGATGGCGTCATCTCAACTTGAGCTCTGAGCTGGACTCTCCTCATTGTCATCTGAGTATCACATCTACCACAGACACAGCGAGAAGCGACCTACTGTAGACAACAACAACAGTTTTCACACAGCAGGCACACAAGACACACACAGACACAACAAGTGTTTGAGAGATCCACAGACACAACAAGAGTTTGAGAGATCCACAGACACAACAAGAGATTGAGAGGTGCACAGACACAACAAGAGCTTGAGAGGTCCACAGACACAACAAGAGTTCCACAGATAGAACACAAGATCCACAGACATAATCGAGATGGTTGTAGGCGCAACAAGAGACACGCAGACAAAATATGGTTACATCTTAGTGCCTTGATTGATTAGCTCCAGAAAAGTCAGACAGAAATGCTCCTCAGCAGCCCCTCCCCTTCAGACTATTCTGCAGGTGAAGAAGTTGGATGTAGAGGTCATGGGCTGGCGTAGTTAAACGTGGTGTGCGGTTGTGAGGCCAGTTGTAAGTACTGCCAATTTCTCTAAAACAACATTGGAGGCGGGTTATGGTAGAGAAATGAAGATGACATTCTCTGGCAACAGATCTGGTGGACATTCCTGCAGTCAGCATGCCAATTGCATGCTTCCTCAAAACTTGACACATCTGTGGCATTGTGTGGTTTGACAAAACTGCACATTTTTAGAGTGTCCTTTAATTGTCCCCAGCACAAGGTGCATCTGTGTTATGATCATGCTTTTTAATCAGCTTCTTGATATGCCACACCTGTCATGTAGATGTATTATCTTGTCAAAGGATAAAATGCTCACTTACAGGGATGTAAACAAATTTGAGCACAACATTTTAGAAAAATATACTTTTTGTGTGTTAACAAATTTTTCTGGCATCTTTTATTTCAGCTCACGGAACGTGGGACCGACATGTTGCGTTTCTATTTTTGTTCAGTATATGTTATGTCTAGTCTATGAGACCAGACTGAGTTCCCATTGAAACATGCAGTAAGTAAATACTCAATGAATGTGAAGCATGCTTCCAGGAAAAGCTTCACCGAACAGAGCCCAGTAGAGATAGCTGCTAATCTGAGCATGGAGCAGAAACCCAAACAGTAGAGGACCGCAGGCAGGGCAGGCCACCCGGGCGTGACGGCCAAACGCATCAGACACCTTTGGGTGACACCAAACCACAGGAGGCAAAGAAGCCTGGGATCCACAGAGGGAGCAGCAGAGGGAGCAGCTGGAACTCGCTGTTGAAATAACCCTGACCACACTGAGGCACAGTGTGCGTCCCAAATGGCACCCTATTCCCTGTTTAGTGTGCTATTTTCAACCAGAGCCCTTTTGGGCCGTGGTCGAAAGTAATGCAGTATTTAGGGAACAAGGCGCCATTTGGGACACAACTTGATGCACTCAGCTCTGCACAGCACACACCATCTCCATATCCCCATGGCCTGCAGGGAGCAACTCTATACATCACACTTTAAATACAGATCACAAGACATATAAAATACTCTCAGAGCTCCACTGATGCCGAAAGTTTCACAATGGATCCACATCCAGACCATATTTCAATATCAACAGGGTCTTAACTGGCATTAAAGTGCCCATATTCCCACACAGAAAGAGATGGGAAAAACAGACCATATTAATTGTTACTCTGCCAAAGAAGAGGTGTTCATAAGAAATGGCAGCCACCATATTATTGTGTAAGAATTTATTTTAACATCAGTTTGCCACGATATTCCCTTGGACATAACTTAGTTAATGTATATGAGGAAACTGCCACTTGCGATCGGTTAATAATTATAGCCTCACTTTAAAGCCAGGTTTTATAGCATTTTACAATGTTATTCCAAGAAATGTTTGCTTTTTAACTTGTCTGTTTCATAATCAAAACCATACCACCTTCAATATTTTTTTGAACCGAAATCAGTGACCCGCATGAATCAGTTCTGTTAAGATTTTTTTTAAATGTAAGAGTATATTATCAAAATACAAAAGCCACGTGCTGCAGGTAATAGAAGGCTTGATGGGATAAGCAAAAAGCCTGAGGACTCATAGTGGGAACTTTATTTTAGGCCCCAACCTCTCCAAGTTCAAATCAGTCTTGATCCCAAAACCCTTGGAAACTGAGCCTGGATGCCTGAGTCTCCATCTATTTAAATGATCATGTGCTGGAGTTTAAAACATGAGGTTTAATATGGGCCTCTGATCTCTTGGAGTTGTCACTTGCTTGTCCTTCTGGTCCAAATTGTTTTGCCTTTTTTCCAAGCTAAACAAGACTCAGTGACAATTCCAAATGTCCTTAAAGTGACAAGTCTGCCAACTGTGAAGACCTTTTTTTCCCCCTGAAAGATCTTTCGTGTTTAGATGCAGAGACAAGATATGAATAACTGTAAAGTTATTCGGTACTGTGGATAGTGAAATTAATGTCCTGGCTGATTGTATCACGTATCACCCATTGATTCTTAACTAGCGGTCCAGCCACATCTTTTAATTTAGAACCAGACCTCTAAAATTGTCATCATTCAGGTACAGTACATAGCAATGTATCATACATAATTGAAACAAAGCTGAATTACCATTTGCAAACAAGATGATTATGGAAATAAGCTACTCTGTCAGCTACCCCCTCAGCCATACCTAGGTTTAAATAGTATTTGTTATCTTGAATATACTATAGCTATGGTGGATTAAGCTTGTTTGGAGCAATGGAACCAATGTATTAGTCCCAAAAGCGAAAACACCATCTATCTGGCACCAGACAGGCTGAACCAAACTGAACCAAATGTTAAAGATTTCAAATACTATTTGAACCCAGGTCTGTCCTGAATAAGCATACACCCACTCTCAAGGGATGTCCAAGGATTCCTTTTTCAGAATAGAACGATGGGCAATTATGGAGAAGGAAAAAAGCTTCCTCTCAAACGACCACAACTTATATCGACAGAAAAACAATAACAGTGTGGTTGCTTCACAAACAAGTGGAAATCACCATATTTTGGTTTGTGGAAAAGCCTGTTTGTCTTCAATATGTCACATCCTTACCATCAGCGGCAGTGCACATCACGTCCCTGCTGTTGTGGTGTTGCCAGTAGGAATGTTCATGCACATTTTACAATGGAGAAACTATTTGTGTCTCACAAGAGTCTCAGCTCATCATTTCCTTTAAAAACGAATAGTCAGACTCGAGAAATACAATTTTTATCTATCAAATTAACCTCATAATAACACCAGACACAAACTGTCAAAGCAAGACTTTAGACAGAAGGTCTGATCAGTAGTGATGATGGTGTATATTGTGTATCAGTATCGGCACACGCACACGCACACACACACAAACACACTTTGACACTGACACAAGTGCAGAGCACCAAATGAGAAAATGATACAGTAAACAGGAAACATGGGCGTAAGGACTCCAAATATATTCTGTCTTTTCAGCTCCAGTCTGGCGTATGTCTGGGAGAATTGTCTTCTGTGCAATGGCGTCTATTCTGGGAAAGACTTAAAAGCAGGCCAGAACTTTATCGCAGCACAACAACATCAGAGTAAGATTTGAAGAAGAAAAAACACTCTATAAAATGTGTCAAATAGGACGATGGAGGAGAAGGTCAGCTAAAAGCCCGTACAGGACAGCTTCACATTACATTTTCATATGCTGCCTAGTTTGGTGGAAAGAGGCAGCCTGATGGTTGGGAGGCATTTGCCTCTTGTAAAAGTGGGCTGCCTGCCAGATTTTGGTCTGCTTCATTAACTGTGCTTTGTGTCTTAGTGATGGCTTCTACAAGTCATGAATAGCAACTCTTTTCCATTATAATAATACCCTCATCAAGAGGGCTCATGACCACACAGTCCTCTATGTGCCAGGCCAAGTTATTAGCATAAAGGCAGCCTGCGGAGCGCTCACCAAAGAGTAGAATTCTAATTGTTTTTGGGATCAACTAGTTAGCCATTCAAATAGGATGGCTCAGGACAGCTTTTCGATTAAAGATAAGGCAAGGATACAGGAGGGAGGGGATTCAGGAGAGTTTATTGTAAATGAAACCTCTCCAAAAAACAGCTTTGAAAAATGTAGCCTTCTTGACATATGTAGGAGGAGAAAAAACAGCAGAGAAACATACTCCTTGAGGAGGTGGGAACCTTGTGAAGTGAACTAAGGGGGAGATGGATCCTTTCGAGTCTCAGGGAGATTACATATTTTAACTGACACAACACCATATTAGCCTCTCCATGACCTTTGGGGATTGACCTTTGACTTTTGGCCTGACACTGCTGTGCTTTACCCCCCTTTGTGAGACACTGTCATAAGTATTTTCCAGACTACTAATGGCCAAAAACACCAAAAGGTTGGGATGCCTCCCTTTCTCTCACTCTGTGTGTGTGTGTGCTTGCGCCCATGGGGGGGATGACGGAGGGATGAGAGAGAGAGAAGAGTTTAATTAGAGACACAGCACCTCCGGTAAATCCACTCTCAGCCCATTCATGAAAATAACGGGGGGGGGGGGGGTCAGAGAAACTTTGGCCAGGAACACCGGCCTTTATCAAATCCACTGGTAAATCCGCAGATTATTTCATTCCATTGTTTTCAGGAAGTCCGCTCCCACTGGCCGTAAGGCAGGAGGTGGATTTAGGAACTGAGTGAGGGCTCCAAGCCACTGGGCTGGAGGGCTGTGTGTGTGTGTGTGTGTGTGTGTGTGTGTGTGTGTGTGTGTGTGTGTGTGTGTGTGTGTGTGTGTGTGTGTGTTGAGGGGGGCTGACACACTGAGGAAGAGGGTGTCAAACAGGCTCAGGCTCATACACGGGGCGCCAACCAGCACATTCCAATGGTCACTTCTGACTCTCTGGCCACCAGGCTTCCCACTATGACCCCTCCATGGATAATATGTATCTTGGACACTGTCATCCCTCATGGTTTCATTAAACCCCTTTTTTTAATATATATTTACATGCCCTGCTGATTTTTTCCCTATACAAAGTAAATTTGGTAAAAATATGAAATCCTCCCCTCTTAAATAAACATCTTACTCTTCTTCCCTCTGGACACAGAATGTACCAAAACCAAAGGCATCATCGTTGGCGTTTGATTTACATGCAATGGTCAAAATGAGTTGTGGACATAAACTTAAAATCAACATTTGCTTCACAATTTGTTGTACAGCATGTTCTAGCGACCTAAACTATTAGTCTCAGAGTTGAAAAGCCATAGAACCAAAAAAACCTCTGTTTAGTCCTGGGCAGACCCGAGCTGGCTGTACCTGCTCCCTGTGTGTCCCCGGCACTTTGCTTTCCATCCAGACAAGGGAAATGGGGGCATTGGGGCGACCACAGGGTGTGAGAATTACTGAACAGTCCTGAAACTGGCCTGGTCCACTCCTTTCTCACTAAGAGTACACTTATGTCAATTCCAGAATGAGCTCAGAGGAGAGACAACACATTAGCAACAGGGACACAAAAGCCAAATGATTTATTATAGCTTTCAGCAAAAAATACCTGCCTTCAGGTGTTTCTCTATCTGAGGAGGAGCAGGATGAGAGTGTTGGTGCTGAGAGACATGTTGGTATGAGGAGACTCAGCCGGTGCCCGTTGCAGTAGTGCACGTACTGCAGGTGGGGAGGTAGGAGGGGGATGGGGAGAGAGAGATGGGGAGCGAGAGAGTAAAGCTACTGGAAGGAGGGTAATACATCTCTCTCTTGTTTTCATAAACATCTCACATTTACAGCTCACCTCCTCACATGCTGGTGGGTTTTCACCCCTGTTTGTCCTTCCTGATTTCTATCTCAAGCAAAACATGACGCCTTTTCAAACTTCTCTGAATAAGGGATTAAAAACACGGAAAGAAACATTGTTTTCATGTCAGGCAGTGAAATAATTGTGGTCACAGAACCAGTCAGACTTTTTCGTCTGGCAAAATTGACAGATATGCGCTGTAATTTGCTCAAGCAGAAGATTGTGTACTCACCGAGACAATGAGTGAGGAGAAGAATCATTTCCAGCATTTACTGATTAACATTCCTGCAAATAGCATTCCTGCATCTTTCACCATAGAGACACCATCACTGGTCTGCTCCTAAATGTGGGCCCCGTCTCGGTTTCATACGGTGTATATAAATTCCCAAGCGCACCTCTTTCTCCCATTACACTATCCATTGCATAAAGGAACTTAAACCATCAATTATGAACTGGCCTCTGTTGGACCTTAACGAGCCATTCTCTTCCCACCATGCAATGTGTTGAGGAAATTCCTAACCATGTGACGATGCCAATCCCAGCTCTGCTGCCTCTAACAGAAATAGCCCCCGGTTGTGGTCAACTCGCTGTGTTCTGTTTACTAACTAATCTCAAGCCATTAGAGTCAGAGAATCATACATTTGAACTTCTGTTGCCACATGGAGGAACCACATTTTTTTTCATTTCCTCCTGGATGTGAATAAGGAAGGAGGCTTCAAGTCATGATGACAGAGAAACAGACAGAAACCATACTGCATTGTGGGATTTACCTCTGTTGATTGGTCAACCCTGCACGCCATGTGGTGGCATCTCCTCCTTAAGCAGCATGGAAGACTGTGAGCCTTGTGTGATTATGAAACCAAGCCACACAGAACAAATAGCCGCAATACAATGTGTTGGGCAGGGAGGTTTAGTAAACAGACCTGAGATTTGTTTGGGTTTGGCTCTAACAGCATGTGACTAATTTGTTTTGTCTGCATCTGTGTCTGTGTGTTTGTCAGGGGTGATTTCACCTAGTTTTGGAGAGGGGGGAGGTTAAATTCTTATTTAACAAAAAATAGACATTGGGGATTTTAGCTCAATTTAGTGCTTCTTCAAGAGAAAGTACAGGTCCGTTATAAAACGAACAATAAAATAGAATCAAATGTTTTAGGACTCGCTATGCCAAAGCAAACTTGTGATTTGTCTGTGAGAAAAATCCCCCAATTCTTTATTCAACTTTTTAAAAGTTTGCTTCCAGGCTGCCATAAAATGTTTATCAAGTCGAATTGGGATTTCATGTTAAATTAACTTCCTCTAAAGTTACTTCAACCTAGTGAAGTAAGTGGAACTGACACATGTGTATTTAATAACTTGTTGACTGAACTTGATGCTTTAAGTCAAAAGTTAAATTGTTATAAAAAAAATGTTTTTACTGTGGAGCACAGTTGGGACTCAACCTCATTTGAACTCACAACCTCTTTCATGCCAGTGACCTAAATATCTTGCTACACCACCAGGTCTATTGGCAAGAATTACATTCCTGCACATATTTATCACCAGGAACATACACTCAGTGGCCAGTTCATTATGTACACCTAATACGAAAGTGGTTTGCCATTACAGACAGTGAGTCATGTGGCTCTGGCTTGCTATATAAAGCAGGCAGATTGGCATCAACCTTAACTGAAAAAAATACATGAATTTCACATGTGAACATGTTATCTCGTTTAATGTGATAAAGTGTTTTTGGAATATTTCAAATGTGACATTTCACAAGTGAAATCGTGTGAAACGTGTTTTTGGAACACTTCACGTGACATTTCACATGTGAAAACGTGTTTTTTTAACACTTCACATTTAACATTTCACGTTTGAAAATTTTGTTTTTGGAACAATTCGCATGATATTTCACATGTGAAAACGTGCTTTTGAAATACTTAATGTGACATACATGTGAAAATATGTGGGGGGGTTAACTTCACATGTGACATTCTATGTTTTTCACATGTGCAATTTCATGTGTTATCACTGTTCAGCTAAAGTATGATCCCACTTGGGATTTGAATTCACATCTTCTGGATTTGAGGAAGGCTGACCTTTCTGCTGTGCCACAAAGTCTGTATCATTCCCATACACATTCAATCCCTCCAGTGTAATACAGTACATCTCTGCCCTTAGCAAAAGTGTGCCATTTTATTTGGCAGTTATTCTGACTGTTCTCTCATCATGGATTACATTTACTCAGGGTTTTCTGTATACTGTAGTTGTCTAATGTTGGTGGAGCATATTACAGTATTCTGTTTTAATACTACACCTGAATTATTACGATAAATATAACCATTTTTCTTGAGTGTATTTTTAACAAATCTGAGATGTACTTTGAAGTCCAAAGTAAAAATTCTACTCGACATGTAAAAGGTTATGCGATCACATGTGAAAATCCACGTGAAACTTCAACCGAAATATCATATGTAAAGTATTCCAATAACACATGATTTCACATGTGAAAATCCCCATCATTATATGTGAATATATCCAAAAACACATGGTTTCCCAAAACTTCTGGAAATGTCACGTTAAAAAATGTGCTTTACTTTTCGATTGAACATTAGAACGGGCCAAACGAGTGACCTAAGCGACATTGAGCATGGTATGATCGTCGGTGCCAGGCAAACCGGTTCCAGTATCTCAGAAACGTCCGGCCGCACCTCCTGTGCCGTGTCAGTCCTGTGGGAGAAAACAGCTTGTTGATGAGAGGTCGAAGGAGAAGGAAAAGAATCATGCAAGCTAACAGGCTGGCAGTGGTGTAATGGTGTGGGGAATGTTTTCCTGACAAACGTTAGGAATGATACTGATTGAGCAATGTTTCGATACCCCAAATAATTAAGGCTGTTCTGGAGGCAAAAGTGGATCCGACCCGGTACTAAATGAGTGAACCTAATAAACTGGCCGCTGAGTATATATCCACACACTCTCAAAATAACGGTATGTTTAGGATACAGTACTGTTCACTGTAAAAAATATTTTGCCTTTTAGTTGTTTCAGCTCATTTTCCAAAGCCAACTCAACTCAACTGAAACTGGAAAAAAAGATTTGTTTATTCAACTTTTAAAAAGTGTTTTACTGTGCTGCCAATTTTAAATCAAATCCAATCCAGATTTCGTTTTGAGTAAACCTAATCTAAAGTTACAACCTAGTAAAAGAAGTAGAACCAACTAATTTGGATTTGTTGAGTGAACTTGATACTTTAAGTCAAATCAGTGTGCTTCATCTGATCTATTTAGTTGTGCCAACAAAGTTACATTGCTAAACATGTCATGTAATTTCATGGTACACTACCAGCTACTGGTTGCAGTGAAAATACAGTAAATATACAACAAGTTACTATATTTTTTACAGCTGAATTAAAATGTTATTGCTGTAAAATGACAGTATGCTGCTACATTCTGATTACTTGGGACTCAATCTGACATTGGATTTGAACTCACTTGGTTGCCAGCAAACTGAATTTCCTGCTACACCACCAGGTCTGTGGGTATGACAGAGATTGGCCACGTATTTACTGGCAAGGACCTCCTATGTGTTCACAGGACCTCCTACGTGTTCACAGGACCTCCTACGTGTTCACAGGACCTCCTACGTGTTCACAGGACCTCCTACGTGTCCACAGGACCTCCTACGTGTCCACAGGACCTCCTACGTGTTCACAGGACCTCCTACGTGTTCACAGGACCTCCTACGTGTCCACAGGACCTCCTACGTGTTCACAGGACCTCCTACGTGTTCACAGGACCTCCTACGTGTTCACAGGACCTCCCCAGGACGTGTTCACGGGACCGGACCTGCTACGTGTTCACGTGTTCACGGGACCTCCCACGTGTCCACGGGACCTCCCACGTGTCCACGGGACCTCCCACGTGTCCACGGGACCTCCCACGTGTTCACGGGACCTCCCACGTGTCCACGGGACCTCCCACGTGTCCACGGACTTCCTACGTGTTCACGGGACCTGCTACGTGTTCACAGGACCTCCAACGTTTTCACAGGACCTTCTACGTGTTCACAGGACCTCCTACGTGTTCACAGGACCTCCTACGTGTTCACGGGACCTCCTACGTGTTCACGGACCTCCTACGTGTTCACGGGACCTCCTACGTGTTCACGGGACCTCCTACGTGTTCACGGGACCTCCTACGTGTTCACGGGACCTCCTACGTGTTCACGGGACCTCCTACGTGTCCACGGGACTTCCTACGTGTTCACGGGACCTCCTACGTGTCCACGGGACCTCCTACGTGTTCACGGGACCTCCGTGTTCACGGACCTCCTAACGTTTCACAGGACCTCCTACGTGTTCACAGGACCTCCTACGGACCTCCTACGTGTCCACGGGACCTCCTACGTGTTCACAGGACCTCCTACGTGTTCACAGGACCTCCTACGTGTTCACAGGACCTCCTACGTGTTCACAGGACCTCCTACGTGTTCAAAAATGATACAAATCTAAAAGTTCTAATTAAACTAATGCGAGAGCACCAGCCTCTGCCATATGGACACATTGATACACTGTGATCCATTGGCAGCTAAATAAATGAGCACATAGAACTCAGAGACAGCCTATATGCCAATGCAGCAGTAGGCCTATTAACTTCCATCGTCAACTAAGTAAAATGCATAGGCCTAAATCCGACAAATAAAAACAGTAGAAAATAACCCGTTGAAAATGCAGGTTATTTCAATCACATTAATCTCTCTAATGCGCCTGTCTGCCTCGCTTTCTATCTGTCTTGACTTGAGCTTTAGTGAAGTGCACAACTGTATAAAAGCAATGAACTGGGTCTGTCCCGAAACTGTTGCTAGCGAACTTGCAACATAGTTTCAACTAGCCTATTCCGGTCCCTCTGAGTTTCCTGTGAACTCGGGACAGACAGCTGTTTTTTTTATTTAATTTCCACTGGATATATTGAACATCAGATCATGATATGTTGCTGTTTCCCACCGAGACTTGGTGATTATCAAGGCCGAGAGAGTGTTGACAAGATTTTTCAAATACGGTGAGGAACTATTATCAATAGCAATGGACGTTAAAAATAACCAGAATTTGTTGGCTTACTATGTTAGGTGAAGAAAAAATAACTGCGAAGCTCAGCTAATTAGTGGTGGACGTGGTGAGTTAAGACAATCCGAAATCAGACAACCCCAAATGGGCACTTTCCTACATTTGCGCGCAGTAGGCCAGGTACCTCTATGCTTGCTCAGGCGCGATCGCTCTCTCAACATTATCAGAACTCCCTCAACATTATCAGAACCCCCTCAACATTATCAGAACCCCCTTAACATTATCAGAACTCTCTCACCATTATCAGAACTCTCTCACCATTATCAGAACTCTCTCAACATTATCAGAACTCTCTCAACATTATCAGAACTCTCTCACCATTATCAGAACTCTCTCACCATTATCAGAACTCTCTCAACATTATCAGAACTCTCTCACCATTATCAGAACTCCCTCAACATTATCAGAACCCCATTATCAGAACCCCTCAACATTATCAGAACCCCCTTAACATTATCAGAACTCCCTCCCCATTATCAGAACTCTCTCACCATTATCAGAACTCTCTCACCATTATCAGAACTCTCTCACCATTATCAGAACTCTCTCACCATTATCAGAACTCCCTCAACATGATCAGAACTCTCTCAATAGTATCAGAACAAAGAAACCAGACAAATGCTCATTGCTCACATGGAGCATTCCAAACAAAAGACAATGAACATCTTTACAAAACTCGTAAATGAAGGTTATGAAATAAACCAAAACTTGCAGGTAATTTTTAACAGTGTGTACAATAAGTATCCTATAAGCATAACTGTAATTGCAGGTGAGGCATGCTGAGATAATTTACAGGGCATCCAAAAAGTACACAAGTACATTGCGATTTACAGTAAATATACAGCAAAACAGTAATACAGCAGTTGTTTCAGTTGAAGCACATTGATTTGACTAAGGTGACACAACAAGTTATGAAATCCAAATGTGTCACTTTCCACTTACCTCAATAAATTAAAGGAAACCCCCCCCCAAAAAAAAACAGGTAACAAAACACAAAACACTGATAGACAAATACAAAGATACAAAAGAATACAAACAATACAACAACAAAAATAATGTGTGTTCGAGTGTGTCACCTCACAGTCCCACCATTCCATGGGTTGCTGTTTAATAAAATAATTGAAAGGTCATTTTGCTGTTTGTTTGAGTATTTGGAGATGGAAGGGAGATCTATGAGATCATTGCTCTGTATAAAACTGTGCATTGCCGTGAACTTCTTTTGGACTTGGGGACTGTGAAGAGACCCCTGGTGGCATGTTGTGCATTGGTGACTGAGCTGAACGTAATTTGATTACGCAGATCTTTCTTTTTTTTAAACAAATCTTTTACCGGGAACAACGTCAGTATTTTTCCGTTAAATTGACTTGGGAAATTAACTGAAACCACTGAAAGCAGCAGGTAGCCTAGTGGTTAGAGTGTTGGACTAGTAACTGTAAAGGTTGCAAAATCGAATCCCTGTGCTGCTAAGGTAAAAATCTGTCATTCTGTTCCTGAACAAGGCAGTTAACCCACTGTACCTAGGCTGTCATTGAAAATAAGAATTTGTGCTTAATTAACTGACTTGCCTAGTTAAAAAAAGGCTAAATTACTTTTTACAGTGTAATGACTACTCATACTACTCATGCTGGAACTCTACTGTCACGATCATCTAAGGTGGAAACAGGGGACCAAAGCGCAGCGTGGTGAGCGTACATACTTCTTTATTTATTATAAGATGTCGCCAACAAAACAATAAACATCAAACGAAACCGTGACGCCAACGTAGTGCTCACAGGCAACTATACATGGACAACTACCCACAAATACAGGTGGGAAAAAGGCTACCTAAGCATGGTTCTCAATCAGAGACAACGATAGACAGCTGCCTCTGATTGAGAACCACACCCGGCCAGCCACACAGAAATACGAATCATAGAAAAAGGGACATAGAATGCCCACCCAAATCACACCCTGACCAAACCAAAATAGAGACATATAAAGCTCTCTACGGTCAGGGCGTGACATCTACTCCCCCACCTGGTTCTGAAGTGGGATAGGTTAGTCTCGTGACATGATATTACACATGCTCATCCACTTTTGGTTTTCATTTCACACAATTCCCACCAGCGTCATGACATGTTTTAACCTTTCTCACTAAAAATGTAATTGGCAACCCAAAGGAAAAGCAAATATTGAACAAAAACCCTAAAATAAAAATCATTTTCCACTCCACTAACAGGACCACACACATTCACTCTCACTCTTGTCTGTCTCTCACAGACTGCACACACACACACACACACACACACACACACACACACACACACACACACACACACACACACACACACACACACACACACACACACACACACACACACACACACACACACACACACACACACACACACACACACACACACACACACACACAGACTGTATACACACACACACACAGTGCATATATTGTATTTGCACCAGTCTCTCCATTGCATTGTGCTCTCCTCTCCACTCTCCACTTTCCTTACCTTTGTCAAAAATGACTGACTTCAAAGGCAAGTTGCTTTAGGAAAATAAGTGTTTTCAAATCATACATAATCCTACTGCAAAAATATACAATTCACCATAGTGTGGCCTAAGGCAGAGGTTCCAAAACTTTTCACTCTGGGCCCCCCTTCCAGCATTGGAACATCCCATGTCTCCCCGTGCCACGTCCATTTCTATGGGCACAAGCACTGTTCATGACACAAACTATTTACACCTCTCTTGTTGGTGGTGCGAATTGCAGTTTATTTCCTGCAATTCCACATATTTTGATATGGGGTGCAAAGAAAATGTTGCAGTTCTAAAGCACATTTTGTCATCTCTCAAGTGTAAAAAATCTATGGGCGAAACAAAACAAAATCTATGGGCTAAAAAAACTGACATGAGCTAGCTGAGCTGGACAATTCTGCCAAGATATAAATAGCTCTCTAAACTATGCAATGACAAACATGACACGAGGAACTGAGATGCGCTACCCAATTTCAAAGTTGCACTTTGTGTCCCCCTGCCGACCCCTCGCCCCCACACACAGTTTGGGAAACACTGGGCCTAAGGAATCTCTGAGTCTGCATTACCCGGAGGTCAAGAGTGCATCTCCATCAACCCTCTTCAAGATGAACAGAGAAACATAACAACCGCAATGGAGAGGGACATTTAGAAGAGGTATAGCTTCAGCAGATTAGCCCTAGGTCCATTTCTATACATTCTTTGGTTGGGGTCCATGGGGACTGAGGTGGAGGTTAGGGCCAGGAGGTATGCTTCACGAGGCCAGCCCAAGGCCAGCCAAGGCCAGGGTATTGAGGGGCTGTGGAGGGGGTAACCCCAGAGCTGGCCTGGCATGGGATCCAGGTAAATGATACTCTCCCTCTCCATCATTATGGCTGAAATCAGCTGAGCGAGCAGAAACGTACCACTTTAAACTAAGAGAGCACTTAGCGAGAGAGTAATCTCTCAAGTTGGCGTTCCATCCCACTCCATGTCTTTAGTTCATTTGCAAAGCAAAGAAAATCCATCCGTATTAATGGATGGTAAGCGGGCACTTTAACTGTTTCGAGATAAATTGTGCATCCAGTTCAAGGAGGCCTCTATGAAGGGATAACAATATAAACTGAAAATAAAGATGTGCAAAGAGGCCTGAAATGCATGTCATGAAATAGTATGTTAACACATCTGACTATTTTAATAGGATTGGAAGGCAATGACCACCACCCACCTTTCCCAGTAGCCAGCAAACTGTACTGTGGCTAGAACTGAATCAGATTACACATAATCGCCATGCATTCCTGAAGCCCAGTGCAAAGGTGTGGTTTCTTGCCGAATAGCACACTCTTCCAGAGGAATTGATGTACTGCAATACCTTGAAGTATTATATTAGTATCATATGTATCAAACGTGCAATAAAAATGAGAATGTCCATTCGGAAGTACGAGGTGTATTTCTGTCTCCTCCTCACAGGAGAACCTCCATTGGAGAACCTTCTATTCTAGTCCTGTACTGCTGGACTCAGCCCAGTGAATACTTTAATAAAGGTACTGCAGCGGGCTTCATTTAGGGTCACACACAGTGTCTTTTGGTCATCTTAAAAAATCTACTTTGAAACTAAAGAATATACCTCACACACATGGCTATGGTCTTAAAGAGTTTAAAATGATTTATTTGATCAAAATATTGTTTGTTAATTATGAAACTATGAAACATATTAATAATGTTCCACCCATGAGGCCACTAGAGGGATATTTGGTCATTTGACTGAAGGAAAGGGTTTTAATGAAACAAGATTAGATTTGCCAGTGGTCGTAAACATAAACACAACAAGAGAGATGTGGAAAACTAGGCTTCCAGATGTCATCTTTAGCAAAGCAGGTTTCCACCAGCAAGGTTTCCAGAGAACAGGATCCCACAGTGTAGGGCTGGACAACACAGTGGAAACAAAAAACATGATTTAGTCTGTGGCATTTCTGTCAAGCAGGAGATAAAATCAGTACATTGTCTGACGGAGAGGTATGCAAGGCACGCTCTCTTTTGGAAATGAATAGCAAAGTGCACACAAACCTGTTGCTAGAATAAAAGCCTCCATATTCAGGCAACTGGTCATAAATGAAGAACCAAGTCCATAATCAAGCTATATATATATATATATATATAAAATCAGAATTCATAAGAATGTTTACTCTCACACTGTACTGTACAGTATAGCTTGATCTGTAATCAGTGGTATAAGGTACTTAAGTAAAAAATACTTTAAAGTACTACCTAAGACGTTTTTTGTGTATCTATACTTTACTTTGCTATTTATACATTTGAGAACTTTTACTTTTACTCCATTACATTCCTAAATTAAAATAATGTACTTTTTACTCCATACATTTTCCCTGACACCCAAAAGTACTCATTAAACTCATTAAGTACTTAGCAGGACAGAAAAATGGTCCAATTCATGCACGTATCAAGAGAACATCCCTGATCATCCCTACTGCCTCTGATCTGGCAGATTCACTAAACATAAATGCTTAGTTTGTAAATGATGTTTGTGTGCTGGGACGTGCCCCTAGCTGTCGGTATATAAAAAAACACAAGAAGATCGTGCCGTCTGGTTTGCTTAATATAAGGATTTGAAATGATGTATCCTTTTACTTTTAATGTAAATTACATTTACTTTTGATACTTAAGTATATATAAAATCAAATACTTTTAGACTTTTACTGGACAAGTATTTTACTCAACTAGTATTTCACTTTTACCTGAGTCAATTTCTATTAAGGTATCTTTACTTTTACTCAAGTACGACACATGGGTACTTTTTCCACCACTATCTGTAATGTAATGTGTTATATGAGTGTTATAGAGTAAACTAGTAAGAGACACAGTATGATGGCTCTAATAGTTAAAATCACCCATCCAGTACTTTGGTTACAACAACAACACCCTAAACAACTGTCTATCGTAAGAAACTTAACTATGATAGGCCTATATCGTAGCCATCAACAGCTAAACCAAGCCCCTGCATGTGAGACATACAAAATACCAGTGTGCCAATAAGAAGTCACCATTTAAGCCAATGATCAAAGTGTTTACTCAAAGTGGAGCGAGTCGAATTACGCTCCAGGGGCCGATGTTTGCTGGGCTGGGGCCACACTGGAGTCTGGACCTGTAGACCCTGGACATGTCACACATCTCCCAGTCCGTGTCCAATGTCCAACATCCAATGACACTTCAGGGGCTGGTGGTTGCTGGGCTGTGGCTGGGGCCTGTGGAAACACTGCAGTATGGCCCTCAGGCTGGCGATACACTGCAGTCAGTCTGGCTCTCTGGTCACACATCTCTACAGCTGGGTCCCTGCTGGAGGAGGAACAGTGAGTCCAGAACCTGGCCTGAAAGGGAAACTTTGTGAGGTCAGGCACTATGATGCACTGACTGGCCTGGTCCTCCAGAAACTAGCTGTGTTTGTTTTCACTGAGGAAACTGTGGCTTTTGGGGCTCTATGTAGCTCACTGTCCCACCGCCACCCACTCCTCTCGTTTTTATTACAACGAAAGTCCGGCCGCGGTGTGTGTGTGTGTGTGTGTGTGTGTGTGTGTGTGTGTGTGTGTGTGTGTGTGTGTGTGTGTGTGTGTGTGTGTGTGTGTGTGTGTGTGTGTGTGTGTGTGTGTGTGTGCGTGCGTGCGTAGTGCATGACGCCAGTTTGCATTCAACAGCAAGTGATGAACGGCAGAAAACCTTTCATCGTGTGCTAGCGATTAGGTTTGGCCCACACAGATGTCAACTGGGTAGCGAGGCTATAGCCATCTATGGTGGTGGATGGAAGATCTTCTGACTCACAACCATGGCTTTGATATTCTAAGACATAGTACCATTGCCAAAGAGGGTCAATGTTTGTGGACCAAATAATGGAACTAAGGGGATAATCTCCACACTGACACTGACATTGTCTAGACAAACGAATGATACAAAGGGTGTTGCAACCTGTCTGTAAATCACTGTTTCAACGTGTTCCTCGACGACATAATGTTCACGAATGAACAATTCCGACAGAGCGTTTACTGTGTATATTGAAAATTTTCACAAAACACTACGATTCTGAGAAAAGGGTCAGTGTTCTTCACCTTACAACCAATGGCAAGCAAATGCAGCGCAGTAATCGTCAACCACCGAAAAAGAATGAATATAACTGTTTTCATCCTTCATAAACGATATAATGAAAAGGAAGTCAGACGAACCCCTGCAGCTACAAGCAGGGATTGTTAGCGAGAAGACTCAATTCATGAGGTCATAAAAGGAGAAACTTTGGGTTTGTTTTTCCAGGCTATTTCAAAGTCAGTTGCTTGCAACAGAGAGCTCATAAAAACAACATAAAATGCAATGACAGTACAACGTAATTCATTCGACTGTCAGAAAATACTTTGACTTGATCGTCTCCATTAACAGAGAATTCCCTATGTGCTGGTCGTGACCTAATAGGACAGAAGACTGATCCAGAAGAATGAATGGCCATTGGCTGTAATGGTCAGTAATGGCTGGTGGTTTGGCTGAATCTATTTGTCGTTACCCAGCTCTTCCTGTCCAAACACACTCTGTATAGTGAAGGCTTCCTTACTGCGCTGAAAACAGCTCACCCTTCACCTCACTGCTATGTGAGGTTTCTCTCTCACTCTACCGCTCTCTCTTTCCCCCTCTCTCTCTACTCTGACCTTCCCAAGCCGTCCTAGCTGTGTCTTTATATTTGAGGCATTGAGGCTACATCTGCAACAAAAGCAAAATTATGGGTCTGGCTTGGCTCTTGGAGAGCGCAGTGACCCCGAAGTGTGGTTTGCTCAGGCCAGACCAGAGAGAGGTGAGGTGGGGAGAAGAATTTGTGTGAATCTAACTGTGTATTTAAAGAAACCCTAACCGCGGCTAATTTGAATGTGTCATTAGCAGGAGGGGGGAGATCTAAACTTGGGCTGGCGGACGACGTAGCAAAAGCCACATATTCCTGAAGACACCACTTGTTTTCCCTGGGTTGTTGAGAGATTCTAGGGGGAGCAGCATGGGGCCGACTGCCTCAGGGTTACGCACTGTACTTATCACCTCATCAATCACAACCGTCCCCATCTTACATCCAAGGCATGAAGCTCTTGTGTTCTAACCCACTGTGTTGCAGCTCACATAACCACTGTCACTTCTGGCTTAGAGGCCTCTGCACTGATGGACTGCGTCATTCATACTATCTGGTGCCCTTTGGACCTCAGAAAAAGGACATGTTTGAATTTCAGAAAAACATATTGGTCAATCTCGGGAACCCCCCCCCCCCCCCCAAAAAAAATGTTTTTGTGGAATTCCTCACCACGGTTAGGTGCATAATATTAACAGGGTGGAACCTAACCGGGTGGATTTTTGGAGCCTAAATTAGCCATAGCTCTGTGGGTGATTGAGATTGAGCTAGCATGATGGTTAACACTTGAAGTGGACTTTAACTGCTACATCAAACATATTTGATACATTTTCTCAATAATTTAGCCTCACAGTGTGGGAATGTATGAGTGAGACAAACAGACTAACATCATGAAACATGGAAAATAGATACAACCAAGTGTTTATTTTTACTTTTATTTTTCACCGTTTTCTTCCCACCAAAAACAAATATGTCACTTGCTGAACGTGATGTGGGAAGAGGCTGTTTTTAAAGGGGAATTACCACAAATGAACAGGGCGGAAAGTGAAATCAGGAACACACAGAAAATGTTAAATACAACTATAATGAATACAATAATTGATGAACGAGATAAGACTATAAAATAATGAAGAAATACACCACCCAATGTCACAGGAAGGCCATAAAGATCATCAAGGACAACATCCACCCAAGCCACTGCCTGTTCACCCCGCTATCATCCAGAAGGCGAGGTCAGTACAGGTGGATCAAAGCTGGGACCGAGAGACTGAAAAACAGCTTCTATCTCAAGGCCATCAGACTGTTAAACAGCAACCACTAACATTGAGTGGCTGCTGCCAACACACTGACTCAACTCCAGCCACTTCAATAATGGGAATTGATGGGAAAGGATGTAAAATATATCACTAGCCACTTTAAACAATGCTACCTAATATAATGTTTACATACCCTACATTATTCATCTCATATGTGTACGTATATACTGTACTCTATCATCTACTGCATCCTTATGTAATACATGTATCACTAGTCACTTTAACTATGCCACTTTGTTTACATACTCATCTCATATGTACATACTGTACTCGATACCATCTACTGTATCTTGCCTATGCTGCTCTGCACCATCACTCATTCATATCTTTATGTACATATTCTTTATCCCCTTACACTGTGTATAAGATATTAGTTTTGGAATTGTTAGTTAGATTACTTGTTGGTTATTACTGCATTGTCGGAACTGGAAGCACAAGCATTTCGCTACACTCGCATTAACATCTACTAACCATGTGTATGTGACAAATAAAATTTGATTTGATTTGATTTAGTATTTTATGGCTTATATTTGTCGTAGACGTCTATAAATAACACCTGGGCAAAAACTCCCACATCCACTGAAAAGAAGTATTCAACATGCATCATATTCCCATCAATATTATGCATCATATTCCCATCAATATTATGTATGTTTTTAAAGGGAAAGAAGACAACCTTCAGAGTGGTGCACTGCATCGCAGTACTAGAGGCATCACTACAGACCCGGGTTCGATCCCAGGCTGTGTCACTGCCGGCCACGACCGGGAGACCCATGAGTCGGCGCACAAGTGGCCCAGCGTCGTCCGGCTTAGGGGAGGGTTTGGCCGGCCAGGATGTCCTTGTCCGGGCCGGGCACATGCACATTGACTTCGGTCGCCAGTTGTACGGTGTTTCCTCCAACACATTGGTGCGGCTGGCTTCCGGGTTAAGCGAGCAGTGTGGCTTGGCAGGGTCGTGTTACGGAGGACGCATGGCTCCCAACCTTCGCCTCTCCCGAGTCTGTCCGGGAGTTGCAGCGATGGGACAATACTGTAACTACCAATTGGGGATAAAAAGGGGTCCAACAAAAAAAGTAAACGAGACATCATATTTAAAACCTTTTGGAATCAACATTTTACACTATTTTACGCCAAATAAATAACAAATATTTCCTGTGGATAGAAAAGGAACCGCACTGTAGCAATGACACGGCTAGCCTATAGCCAGGCAAAGCACTATCTCAAGCCAAACTGAGGTGAATGTCTTTTGTCTGAGGCACACAAGACAACAAGTCAATCAAACCAAGTCATGTCTTAATTAAATTGTATAACACAGATTAGCTGCTAATATTCAGGTCATTGTCAATGTCAATGTCATCCTGACAAATGTTATACTTTGCTTGACAACAGTTTTGGCTGACAGTCAGGGGACTGTTCTGTGTCAACACTGTCACCACAAGGGCACATACTGTATGCTTCAATGTGCATGAGATGACATCCCTTTTATTGGACTAAATACATAGAGACACAGAGGGAAAGGGAAGCAGAGTCACAGAGAAATAAACGAAGAAAGACATGGATATGACCAAAAAAGATGGATGACTCCAAAGTAAAACAATCAGTAAAGGAGGCTCAGTAGTGTCTTCCTGTGTCTCTGAGCGTTTCCTCCTGTTGGGTTGTCCTACTGTGTGGTCTCCTCCTCTATTTAGACCTGGTGGGTGACCACTGTACAATTAGGTTACACTACGTATCACTGCTGCAGCAGAGAGTGTTTATGTCACAAATGGCACCCTACTCCCGACATAGTGCACTACTTTTGACCAGAGCCCTATGAGCCCTGGTCAAAAGTAGTGCACCATATAGGAACAGGGTGCCATTTGTGAGGCAAAGAGTGAAATTCCTGTCAGAGGACCAGCCCTCCACATGTTTACCTCTCACATAGTCTCCTCACCAGCCATGGCACAGCACCCAGCCCCAGCTTATGGTGATTGTATGATGCAGTATGAAATAACACAATTATAACCCCATATAAGACAACCATGTTTATGGACAAATGTTGAAAGTTTAGATCCTCCAAGGGAAAGACTTACAGCATGCTAAATTGAAAAGCCCAGAACATTTTCAGAATACAGACCTCACCAGTGGTACATGCCTTCTGGTTAGGACTTGTTTGATCCAGTGAGAACATGAGCCTGTAATGTAACAATTTGTCTGTTTGCTTCGCAGCCGACAGTTACCCTCCAGTACGGTATTATGCCCTGTAGTACATGTACAGTACATGACTGTGAGCTGATGTGGATTGTATTCCTGTGTCTATTGTCAATGCCTTTCTGGTTTTGATCACAGTTCTAAACAGGCCTGGTTCTTCTGACGACAATGTGAGATAACTCAATTTCTACCCTTCATATTTCAATGACACTTTCACACAACGTTGCGTGAGCCTCTGGCTTAAAAATCTATCTTAAGACAATACACTTAATCCTCTTTCTTTCGTCATAGGGGCGGGTATCGCTCAGTAAATTCCACAAAATGTCACGGTACTTGTCCTGGAGCATCATGGTGCCGGAGCTCATTCAAAATCTGGGAAAGCAGACACACAAACATCTAAGGGCAAGACATGTTCTTAGATCTTACATCCACGTCTTGGTCAAGGGGAACCAGCAAAAAACCACAACTCTACTGGAATCACATGTTTAAGCCATTACAATTACACAATGAAGACCCTCACTGCTCCTAGCTGGTGTTGTCAGGGAAATCTATTATTGTAGTTCTGAGTGAGTGCTGATGGTGGGCGGGCTGAGTGAAGGCTGTGTGACATAGTCCTAAGTGTTGTGCTGCTATTGCCTCATCTGCCGGCCTGCAGATGAATGGTATATCCTTGAGACTAAGCTGTAGAAACCGCCATGGCCGCTTAAAAGCTGGCCAACCAATGGCATTGCTTTCTCAGAATCCACAACGTGCCTTAGACCAGGCCTCCTCTCCCTCTCCTACAATTACCAGTACCACACACAGTCCATTTGAAAATACAGCCACTCTTCCATACAGTGCTGAGACCATCCACTGGTAGATCCATTGGTAAACCAGTCATGATTGGCAAAATGCACTTTTTCAAATGATGGGTTTGGTTAAATCTACTACCTACTTCTGCTTTAAAGTGACCAATGTTCGTTCCCCAGCTGAAATCCATGATTGACCAGTGGAAAGGTTGCAGGATGCTGTGATTTCTGTCTTGTAAAACATGGCTGTACGAGCACCTTACTTTAATGACCTCCATAGGTTTTTATGAGCTGCAGGATCTGGAACCTGTAACCACAGTGCATGAGGTTCCACAGGCTAAACTGTCTGTATGGTTAGGAAGACAACTAGAGAGTGACCAGTGGCCAGTTAAAGCTTTATAGGGAACCAGTGGGCATTTAAGACCGTGTGACCAGCAGCCACTCTTAGCACCAGCATCTTCCCACACACTGTCCAGAATGTGCTGTGTGTGGTCCTTTGGTGCTCCCAGGACAGTGCAGTTGTCCAATAGAAACCAGTGGCCAAATCCACAATGTACTCAGAAACATAATAACACCTTCTCAAGTTCAGAAATCATATTTTGAGGAATATGGAGACAGACATCTGACCACACACTACAATACATCAAGATTTTAATTTAATTTCAAGTTTGTACCTGTTTCCATGTCCTTGTCAAAACAGTATTGTTGCTAGTGTTTTACTTCTACTAGTCTTATGTGACAACACCAACGCACACTATTTACAACAATGCAATTGTTAGGATATGACACATTTGGTAGATAGCCTTCGAGTAGATACTCAATTACTGTCTTTCGCCGATGTTAAATACGGTCTTATACACGTTTCTATTACCAGTTTTATTGTAACAATGAAGAATGAGAAATAACGGAGCACTCGATGTTATGGATGGTTTTGTTGTTTTCTAGTCTGAAACCCTAGCGAGTTTGTCAGGGGATTTGCCTCTAGTCATTGTCTCAGTGGAGAAAAGGGCACAGTTCGGGCAGCTTCTTCTTGTGCGTTCTCCAACGCTGCGACGCACAGCGAGTCTGTTCTTAATTGTGGCAAAGAGAACATCAGCAAGACTCATTCTATTCTTTATTTCTTCCCCACAGACTGACAAAAAAAATGGGTACAGTAGTTTGTGCAGGCTGCAAGATGAAGCCACAAGATGAAAAAAAGCTATGCACAATGTCATCACACAGGCATCTGAGAAATACCAGAAAGTCTAAGTTTTTATACAAAAAATAATCTGTGTGCACATACAAATATGGAGCACAAACATGCCTTTTAATTGACATGGCAGATGTCCCCGGTCGGTCGGTCAGTCGCCCCAGCCAGACACAGCCAGGAGACCAAGGAGTGGGACTGCAGTGGAAAACAAAACTGTGTCTGGAGCGACCACGACCCACCCCTCTCTTGCTAGGACTCACAGACTGGGTCTGGGGTTGGAACCCACAAGACTGAAACACAAATCACCATTGTACCCTAAACAGGACAGACAGACAGACCAATTCACAGGAACAAGTTGTCTTGGGTGTTTGGGGGGATGTTGTTTACCCAGTTCATCATGGTTGTTGTGTTTGTCTGCTACTGTCTGAGTAGAAGAGTCATTCCCGACGATGGCTCACCACTCATCCTACTGGGCGACTTTAACTTCTAGACGCCTGACTTCAATTAATTTATTTCCACCGCTTTCTTTCCACTCCTTTCCTCTTTTGACTTCACCCTTTCTCAGTCACCTCCCACTCACAAGGCAGGCAATACACTTGACCGCATCTTCACTAGAGGCTGTTCGCCCTCTATTCTCACTGCAACACCCCTCCATGTCTCTGATCATTACTTCGTTTAATTTTCTCTCCATTTCTCCTCCAACCCTACCCACTAAGCCCCTACCCTGCTACTCTCTCCTCTTCTATCCTATCGTTCTTCTGCTAAATCCATTCCCCCCGTCTCCGGACTCTGCCTCTACGACCCTACACTCCTCCCTTTCAGCATCCTTTGACTCTCACTGTCCCCTTTCTTCACGGCCGACCAGACCTTGCCCTCCCGCTCTTTGGCTGAGTGACTCACTGCGTGCTAATAGAACAGGGCTGCGGGTAGCTGAGTGGAAATGGAAGAAAGGACCTAACATCCTTCCACACCCTCCTCTCTACCTTCTCTTCCTCTGTATCCACTGCTAAAGCCATTTCTATCACTCTAAATGTCAAGCTTTTGCCTCCAACCCTGGGAAACTCTTCTTCACTTTCTCCTCCCACCTTAATCCTGCAACTCCTTCCCCCCCCTCCTCCCTCGCTGTGGACGACTTTGTCAACCTCTTTGAAAAAAAGGTGGACAACATCCTCATTCGTTCAGCCTACTGAGCCAACTGGTCCCACCCCCACAGAATGACCATACTACACCTTGACCTCTTTCTCCCCTCTCTCTCCATATTAAGTCCTGCAACTATTGATGTCTGGCCGCACAACAACCTGCCCATTTGACCCTGTCCCCTCCTCCCTTCTCCAGAGCATCTCTGGATACCTTCTCCAATTCCTCACTTCCCTCAATCCACTCATACCTGACCACTGGCTGCATGCGTTCCTTCTGAATTCAAGATGGCCAGAGTCGCTCCCTCCTCAAGAAACCAACACTCTACCCCTATGACATCAAAACATGTAGATCGGTATCCCTAAATTATTTTCTGTGCTGTCTCTGACCAACTCTCTCATTACCTCTGTCAGGACAATCTTCTTCACCCTAACCAGTCAGGCTTCAAGGCAGCTCACTCAACTGAGACCGGTCTCTTCTGTGCCACAGAAGATCTCTGCTCTGCCAGAGCGGACTCTCTCTCCTTTGCTCTCATCAACCAAGATCTATCCTCTGCCTTCGACACCATGAACCATCAGATCCTACTCTCCACCCTTTCAGGATTGGCCGTCTCTGGCTCTGCACACTTCTCTATTGCATCCTACTTGGCAGTTCATCCCCGACCCTCCCTCTGGATAAGAGAGTCTGCTAAATGACTAAAATGTCAAATGTAAAACCCAAGGAGTGGTTACTGGTAACTTTGAAAGTGAGGCCCCTGGAGAACTCAACCTGTAATCCTAAATGACTTGAAAGTAACCAAGAGTAGATGGGGAAAGTGCATTCATTATGAGGAGGAATTAACAAGGAAAACAACTTCAGGAAGTGACTTCATCAGGAACTAGGCCGAGCAGCTTAAAGAACCTCAGTGGCTTGAGGAATTTCCTTGGGCGAAATGTATGCAATGGATACAGACAATAAGTAAGAAAATGAATAGCAGTCAGTTGGTTTCAGACTGTTGTGCTTAATTCAGCGAGAGGGGTAAGAGAAAGGATCCAAGTCTGCCTTGAAATTCTGGGCTCGCCATGGTAATGGGATCTCCTGTTTAATAGTTTACTGCAGTGGGAGAACTGAGCGAGTGGTTTCCATTCTCAGCACTGCTGGTAAACGTATTTCCTAGTGGCCACAACAAAGGGAAAGACAAGTAGGGTGGGGGGCCCGGTCCAGTGTTCGCCCCAGTGTGACTATGGATGAGGTCCCAGAGTTTACCCAGTCTGACAATGGATGGTGGCCCAGAGTTGTCCTAGTCTATGATGGGGATCTCAGGGGATGATGGTCCATTGGGTTACACTAAACCCTTGCTACCCTCAACTAGTCTTGCATGGCCATACCTCCAGAATCACGTTTTTGTCACCCCTCCCTTGGAAGTCTTGTTCTCTACAAGGCTACCCACAACGCTTCACCTATACACACTTAAAAAAAGAGAACCCTTTGAAGAACTTGCTTTGGTTCCTTGTAAAACCCTTTCCACAGAGGGTTCTACATGGAATCCAAAAGAGTTCTACCTGAAACCAAAAAGGGTTCAACCTGGAACCAAAAATTGTTCTACTACGGGGACAGCCAAATAACCGATTTGGAACAATTTTTTCTAAGAGTGTATCAATAACTCCTATTGCGCATTTCCACTGAGGATTTAACCCAGTGTTTTACCCAAATGCTCTAATTTTTCTGTTACCATCTACGTGGCCTGGCACCAGTGTCTCACTAGGCCATGGCTCTGGCGGATTTAGAGCCAAGGCAAAGACTTGGTTACTTCTCAGCCGGCCTTCACATAACAATGGCCAACTGTAAACGTTCACACCTTCTCAAAAAGCAACAATCTTGAATGATGCAGAGGTTGTTGATTCTGCTCCCCACAAGACTTTAGTGTCGCACTCCTGATGACAGCACAATAACAGTAGAGCTTACATTCAAATCAAATCAAATCTGTCACATGCACATGGTTAGCAGATGTTAATGCGAGTGTAGCGAAATGCTTGTGCTTCTAGTTCCGACAGTGCAGTAATATCTAATAAGTAATCTAACAAATTCACAACAACTTCCTTATACAAACAAATGTAAAGGGATGTGCATATAAATATATGGATGAGCGATGGCCGTGCGGCATAGGCAAGATGCAATAGATGGTATGAAATACAGTATATCCATATGAGATGAGTAATGTAGGATATGTAAACATTATTAAAGTGGTATTATTTTAAGTGACTAGTGAAACCTTTGATATATCCTTTTATTAAAGTGGCCAGTGATTTCTGTCTGTATGTTGGCAGCAGCATCTCTATGTTAGTGATGGATGTTTAACGGTGATGGCCTTGAGATAGAAGCTGTTTTTCAGTCTCTCGGTCCCAGATTTGATGCACATGTACTGACCTCACCTTCTGGATGATAGCGGGGTCAACAGGCAGTGGCTTAGGTGGTTGTTGTCCTTGATGATCTTTTTGGCCTTCCTGTGACATCGGGTGCTGTAGGTGTCTTGGAGGGCAGGTAGTTTGTCCCCTGTGATGTGTTGAGCAGACCGCACACAGCACCCTCTGGAGAGCCTTGCAGTTGACGGCAGTGCAGTTGCCGTACCAGGTGGTGATACAGCCTGACAGGATGCTCTCGATTGTGCATCTGTAAGATTTTGTTTTAGGGTTTTAGGTGACAAGCCAAATTTCTTCAACCCTCTGTGGTTGAGGAGGCGCTGTTGCGCCTTCTTCACCACGCTGACTGTGTGGGTGAACCATTTCAGTTTGTCCGTGATGTGTATGTCGAGGAACTTAATACTTTCCACCTTCTCCACTACTGTTCCGTCGATGTGGATAGGGAGGTGCTCCCTCTGCTAATTCCTGTTGTCCATGATCATAAGGTGGAGGTGGAGGTGATATGATCCTTGACTAGTCTCTCCATGCACTTCATGATGACAGACGTGAATACTACGGGGCAATAGTCATTTAGTTCAGTTACCTTTTCCTTCTTTGGTACAGGAACAATGGTGGCTATCTTGAAGCACATGGGTACAGCAGACTGGGATAGAGAGCGATTGAATATGTCCTTAAACACACCAGCCAGCTAGTCTGCGCACGCTCTGAGGACACAGCTAGGGATGCCGTCTGGGTCAGCAGCCTTGCGAGGGTTAACACGTTTAAATGTCTTACTCACATTAGCCACGGAGAAGAGGGGGGGACCCGTAGTCCTTGCTAGCGGGCCACGTCGGTGGCACTGTATTATCCTCAAAGCGGGCATAGAAGGTGGTTAGCTTGTCTGGAAGAAAGACGTTGGTGTCAATGGCGTGGCTGGTTTTCCTTCTGTAGTCCGTAATTGCCTGTAGACCCTACCACATATGTCTCGTGTCTGGGCCATTAAATTGCAACTCCATTTTGTCCCTATAGCGACATTTTACTTGTTTGATGAGAATAACTACACTGTTTATATTCGGCCATATTTCCCAACCTCTTTCCATGGTTGAATGTGGTGGTCAGTGCTTTCAGCTTTGAACAAATGCTGCCATAAATCCACGGTTTCTGGTTGGGGTAGGTTTTAATAGTCAAAGTGGGTACAACATCTCCAATGCACTTCCTAAATAAACTTACAAATCAATGTTATTGACTGAGGCTTTCTGGAACATTTTCCAGTCCACGTGATCAAAACAATCTTGAAGCGTGGATTCCGATTGGTCAGACCAGTATTGAATGGTTCTAGTCATGGGTACAACCTGTTTGAGTTTCTGCCTATAGGACGGTATGAGCAAGATGGAGTTGTGGTCGGATTTCCCGAAGGGAGGGCGGGGAGGGCCTTGAATGCATCACGGAAGTTAGAGTAGCAGTGGTCCAGTGTTTTGCTCGAGCACTACAGGCAATGTGCTGGTAGAATTTAGGTTGCCTTGTTCTCAAATTAGGTTTGTTAAAATCCCCAGCTACAAGAAATACAGCCTCAGAATATATGGTTTCCAGTTTACATAGAGTCCAGTATCTGCTTGGGGGGGGGATATACACGGCTGGGACTATAATCAGAGAATTCCCTTGCGGTCGGCATTTGATTGTAGGGACTTGAGTTCCTGTATGTTGTTATTGTTATAGCATGAGTCGTTAATCATAGGCATACACTTCCGCCCTTCTTCTGACCAGAGAGATGTTTGTTTCTGTCGGTGCAACGCATGAAGAACCCGGTGGCTGTACCGGCTCTGACAACATAGCCCGAGAGAGCCATGTTTCCGTGAAACAGAAAGAGTTACAATCTCTGATGTCTCTCTGGAAGGCAACTCGTGCCCTAATTTTGTCTACCTTGATGTCTAGAGACTGGAAATTGGCGACTAATATGCTCGGAAGCGGTGGGTGTTGTGCTCGCCTTCTGATTCTGACCAGGAGGTCGCTCCATCTGCCTCTCCTGCGGCGACGACGTTGTTTTGGGTCGGCCTCTGGGATTAGATGTCCAGGGTGGAGGTCCAAACAAAGGATCCTCTTCGGGACAGTGGTATTCCTGGTTGTAATGTTGGTAAGTTGACGTTGCTCTTATATCCAATAGTTCTTCCTGGGTGTATGTAATAACACTTAATATTTTATGGGCTAAAAATGTAAGAAATAATACATAAAAAACAAACAAATTACTGCATAGTCTCCTAAGGACTTGAAGCGAGGCGACCATCTCTGTCACATAAAACACTGGCGATGCCATGGTGTGGGGGTAAGTCTAGATGGAAAAGCACCAAAAGTGTAGACTAGCCATCCCCCGGCCCTGCTACAAAACAAGCCCTGACCTCTAGGTAGTGTTCTGTCATGCTAGTAGTCAGGTGGCTATAGTGTCTGAGCACTTCCCAGGTTTGACGAAGTCTACAGGCTACAGCTAAGGCTAAATTATTAGCTATCTTGATGGTCAGATTGGCCCCAACAATTAATGGCGGTGTCTCTAAAACAAGGATTAAATTGCGGTGTACATGTTGGGGAGGGCGAACTTAAACTTTCACTCATATTGTAATGAATTATAGGTCATATATCATAGAAATCTGGAAACACTGGATAGTTACTTTAAAGGTCGACTTTGGGAGAAAAAAAACTCACAAATAACGGCTTTAAACTGCATAACTATGCACCATCATACATTGTTATTTATTGCTTAAAAAAGTGGATGAATAAGATATTTGGCTACAGAAGTGTCATTTCTTACCAAGTCCTACAGCTTCCATTCAAAACCAGATCCTGTGAAATAATAGTAACACATACTGGAGGAGTTACTGGCTAGCTACAAGTGGCTAGCTTAGCTAACAAACTAGCTACGTCGGTCATGACGTGCAGGACCAAAATGACTCACCGATGATCCACCAAAGGCACACCCGATTCCTGTTTGAACATTTTTAAAGAAGAGGAATTGGACTGTTTTTGTGCCCAAAGTAGAAAAAGTTCAAGCAGATTTCCTGCAATACATTTTTTTGTTGCCATTGTTTATGCTATCTAGGGGGCCCCCAACCTCCAGGAGTCAGGGGTCTCCTTTCCCATATATTTATTATTGGGGGGGACGAATCGGCCTGTTCTGAATATTGTGGGGGACATGTCTCCCCATCTCCGTGGCAATTACACCAATGCTCTAAAACATAGCCTTATATTGTTGAAAGATGTCTTGTATCTTGTTTATGATGGAAAGCAAAGAGAAAAAAGGGACCAGTACATTCAATCACACTGGCAGCATAGATTATAAGAGCCATTTCCTTCCCTTTTTTCTCACTATGAACAAACAGCTCAGCTCCACACACTGCACACTTGAAGTAGGAAACTTTGTTCCTTTGTTGAAAGGTGGTGTGTTGGGTGTTTGGGGTGTGGCAGCTCAAAAAATAGATCCTAAGTCATGGGTGATTGAGTAGCATGGACTGCACCTTTCCCTGGCCGGTGGCCACCTCTTGACTCTTAACGATTAACCACGCTCACTTTGTGCAAACTGGTACCAAAACAAAAAAATATTGACGGATTTTCCTAGCTACGATTATGAACAAAGAACAGACAGACATGCTTTTTAAAAGCAAATGTGACACACTAATTATTATGCAGCAAAAGTTGGCCAAGTTGTTGTTTTGAGTTTTTGTGCTGAAATTCCTCATGCCTATTTGACAACTTCAAAGGCCCTGCATTCATTAATATCAGAAATGACCTCTGTCTCTGTGTGGTTGCTGGAGAGAGCTAAACAAAGACATTCGCAGAGTGATGCAGAAAGTGAAACTGAACGTTGGGCAGTCAAAGCTCTAACAATGGCAACAGAAGAGATAGAGAGAGGGGAACACTCTGACTGTCGTTAATTCTAAATGTTCTGTTTCTGCCGGCCTAAATCCTTCCCCCAGGGATATTACTGTTGATTCCTGTGAACTATTGAATAATCCTTTGTGTCTTAATCCCGAAAATGAGGGTGTAGTAGGGTGTACCGTATACCGAGACAGTGGTTTGGAACGAACATGCAGATGTATTGTTATGCAGAAACATCCACTTAGGATCCATCCCTAGTCAGTAGATATAGTCAATAGATGTGTCCATGTTGCTTTCCTGCATATAATATATTGCATTGTTAGAAATTGCAGATTATGACGTATGTGTAACACCTACAACCTGACCGTGGATGGATTGTCTCTCCTATGCACTGGTAGGATCTTGCTTCATTAGACTATCTATGCAAAGCTGTGACTCTCACACACGGAGCATGTTTTGCTCTATGAGGCGCACAAGCTACACAAGAGTCGTTAGAAGGTATGGGGTTCTTCTACATAGAAGATTGTAGGAAATCCCAGGGTATAGTGTCTGTAATACTGTACTAAGCTCACATAGTTGCTGTCACAAACTAATGTCACTGACAAGTTGGATATTAATTTCCCAGTGAGCAAACATTTTCTGTACATACAGCGTTCATAATTTTGAACAGGTTTTTGCTTTAGTGGACATTGATTATTTTTATTGACGTTTGTCAATAACGCTCATGAATGCAACTATTCATGTCTATTGTTTTGTGTTCTACTTGTAGCTCTGGTTGTCCTGAAAATGAAATGGTGTAACACCATTGTGGGGCTAAACATAAGGGCTGGACATGAGATAAATGAAAAGCCCATTTTTGCTGGGAGCTCGGGACTGATATGGTTCATTTAAAGGTACTATGTCTCACTTTGCTTCCCCTTGAGGAAGCTATGCAAATTGTAACAACACTTAGGCTGGATATATAAACAACTCTCTCCCCTTCCCTGCATCCAATTTCCCCGCAATATGGTGGAGACTCACTTTCAGTTTGGTTCACCAGCTTCAAACAGCTGAAAATGTATTTGTTGTTATGGAAAATATATTTCACAGCGATTTAGATGGTACAATTATTCTCTACACTCAAATGCTTGTTTTCTCACATAAACTGAAATTGAGCGAACAGTGTAGAATTTCAGGAAACGGCCATATTGAACTCAAGCCCCTGTCATTATTGGTTGTGCTCGAGGAGGAGATTGCCACGCCTCTCAGTGACATTGATGGAAGAGAGGGAGGGTGCAACTTTCCCATTTGACAACAGAAGCGGACCATCTTTTGTTGTCAAATAGAAAGGCTGCATTTTCAGAATGCGATTTTGTTTGGCCACAAAATATTTTTTTTTGTGAATAATATTATGGGAAACACTATCATTTAACTATTATGGAGATACATTATGGACATTTTCTGAAATATATTACATAAAACATATACAAATATTACATAATGCTCCTTTATGGTTAGGGTAAGCCATAAGGTTAGCAGTGTGGTTAAGGTTAGGTTTAAAATACACATTTTGAAAGACAAATTGCAGAAATGGGCAGGATTCATTACTTTGTGGATATGGAAGCTAGTAACAACACTCCGGGGACTGTAAACCCTTGCTATTATAAGGCAATATAATAGCCTCGACTAACCAATGGGATAGCTGTTGAAGAAAAAGCGGCCTCCCCTTACGCTAATGCAAGACAATTATAATTATCACTGACCTTATGCATAAAGGCAGGGGTTAGGTGACAAAGTTACCTTGGACAACCACAGGGAAAACTGTAGGCACGACTGGTAAACTGTCACTCAGATGTAACAGCAAGCAGTAAAGGAGAGATATTTCATCTCCAAGCTTTCCAGCGGCTCAAAAGGCTGATGTGAAATAGCATCTAGCACAATAGATAGGTCCCAAGACGGGACTAAAGACTTGGAGACCTTGGGACCTCGCGCTCCCTTAATGAAACAAAATAACAGAGGAAACATGAAACAATAACAGTGTTATTGTCGAAGCCGATATGACTTAACAGTGGAGAATGCCTTCCTTCTGCCCAAAAGGTCTTGCAAGAAGCATAGAACCGTTGGTAACGAATGATCTGTTTTTGGTCACACCACTTCTCAGAAATGCACCACTTGTTCCATACAGTGATAGGATCCCGTTGAAATCGTGTGGCTTCATAACAAACTGCAGCCTGTATGCCTTTGTAACTGTGGACAAGACCCATGTGCGCCAGTTGCCTGCTTTTGCGACGAGTCGCCCACAAGTCGGATGACACTCGCCTGCCAGTGGTGCTGATAGGGCCCTCTGGCGGCATTATGGTGAGTTGCCCCTCTGCACCCTTGGCAAGACACGGACGTGGCAGAGACTTTTTTATTGAAAGTGGTTGGGTCAAAACACTGAGGTTCGGTGACAGTGCAAGTTGGAGATTTACATTTGTCTTCCTGCCCCAGCTACTTGAATGAGAGCCAGGGGAGGGCTGTGGCATGGAGGGCACTTGGGGGTAGAGTGAGCTCCCTCCGTCTTCCCAGTGAGCAGATATGAACCACTGCACGAGGGGCAGGGTTGTAGGAGAACAGATGTGCCTCTCCCCCACTGTGTTCAACCAAGAGCGGACAGGACACAATGTGGACTGTTGACTGCCCCTCTCTACCACTGGGAATGTACCCCTAGGTCAGTTGGGTTAGATGCGGCTGCAGCGAAGGGCCACTTCCCCCACTGCAGGCCTCTGTTAGGAGGCTTCACAGTGCAGAAAACCCTGGTGTCAGCATGTAGCCTTCTTCCTGCCATGAAGCCTTGGCTCGTGGAGGGTTAGACCAGGTTGCCATGGTTCCTGGGTCTACGGGGCACCCTCTATCTGTCAAAGTTCGCACTTCTGCAGTATGGCAACAGTCACCCTAAACAGATCCTTCGGCTCAACAGGAAAGTCAAGGAATTTGGCTTTCTCCTTGTCCAAGTGATTGTACAAGTTGAGCCACAAGGCTCTCTCTCCCACCACAGCAAGGCTGATGGAACACCGACAGCCTTGAATGGCACTTATGAATGCCAAGAGTTTAAGATCTGTAATGACACAGATCTCCTCCCAAAGGGCCTAGCTGGCTGGCTGTGCCAATCACTAGTTGATTACGCATCTCCACCTGGTACTACAGCAGGGACGTTACTGAATGTGTTGCAGACACGTAGACTTTCTTGAAGACTCTCTACTCTCTTGGTAGAGAGGCCTTGGGCAGTCTGCCTGAGACTCCTCTTCCTCCCTTTCCTCCGCTTCTTGGTGGAAAAGGTTAGCCATGCCCTTGTCATCTTCCTCATCGATGACAAGGTCCCCACCCTGCTCCCCAGCTACTAGATCTTGAAACAGCAGGTGGAAGTTCTCGGGGTTCCCACTCATCCCCTCAACCCAGGGGGGTTGGGGTTTTGGGGGTTAACCTCGGCTGAAAGCTGTGAGGAAGATGAGCCTTGTGGAGGGGCTGCTCTAGGCAGTCTCCGTTTGAGGGCGTTCAAAAGAAAATCCCTACAGTGCACCCAGGAGTGCTGCCTTAGCATACTCAAGCCACAAGCAGGCAACACACAGAGTGTGTATCCTTCCCTGCTATAGTGGCCCTGCATGGACATGGGTGTGCCGGTGCTGCGGCAGGAGTCCTGCTCGGTTCTCCCTGTGCAACGGCAGCAGCCTCCATGGTTACAAGAATAGTATTCCTTGTAGTAGGAAGGAATGCACATGTGGTGAGCTTGTTTTCCAGCGAGCTAGCCAGGTCAGCCTAAGCCTTGCAGCGTGGGCGTACCAAGTGTCAATAGTTAGCCGTAAGCTAGCACTATCAGGAGAAAGCGTGTGTCAATAGTTAGCCGTAAGCTAGCACTATCAGGAGAAAGCGTGTGTCAATAGTTAGCCGTAAGCTAGCACTATCAGGAGAAAGTGTGTGCTTTGTTCCTGTCCTTCAACGAGAGGAGAATCTAGAAAGAGAACCTAGGCTGGTTGACTTTGTTCTTCCCCACAACAATTAGGCCTAAGATGTTAACCCCTCTATAAAGAGAACTCACAACAGTTCATCATAGCATTACAAAACCTTGATAGATGTGATAAATGTAATAAAACCATCAGTCATCAAATGATCAATCGTGACAATGTCTTTACTCACGACCACTGGCGTGAAGTTCAGCGTGTCCACCGGTGACCATCAACCTTTGTTGTTCTCGCTCTCTGTGTAGGAACATGCAAGGCAGCAGCATGGTCCTTGCCCCCAGGCTAGCGCTAGTGAACTGAAACTCAATAATAGCGAGATAAACGTGGTAAAGTTTTACACAGGGATCTTTCTCATTCGTTGCCAGAGGAACTCAAGCCTTTGCCGGTCACAAGAGTGCGGGTTTCCTTGTGGAATCGTGCCTGATGAGGTAGATTATTTACACAGAGGTGATGCTTTCAACATACTTCACTGATTGTAGCTAGTAAAACATGGTCGAAACAAAAACTAGTGAAATAACCTGAACGAGTAAACTTAGACCCGATCACTGCAAGTTTTTATTATACTCAAACTTTTACGATATGCAAAAACAGAGATTTTGGCGTGCTCAATTTCCCGTGCCTGTGGTGGCTAGCTCTTTTAGCCTCTTTTATGATTTTCCTTCACCTTGCACTCAGACCAATTCCTCACTGCTGATTGTCCATGGTTGGTATTTCCACTGGAAGCCCAGTGACTGGCAGTGGGAGAGTACGGAGCAAGATATGGAACTGGCCGATATTCTGCAAATTTTCTCATTGATGAAACATTTGATCTCAGTACAGTTTTATGTTCCCAAAACAAGAATCATATACAAACAGAGTGGACTAAGTTTTGTAGATTTTACCCTTTGCCAAAGTTTTTTAAAAAGACATTGTTTAGGCGTGGAAGGGCGATTTGAGTTATTGCACATGCACACTTCACAGAGTAGGTGTTCCCTAATGTATATATGCAAATACATGCTACAACGAACCAATAGGATCTCGTTAGTCAGTTCTTGACTCTGCCCACCTCCTTGCTTGTTCTGGCCACTATGCTTCCCTTTGCTCCATTTGGAAATGACAGGTTATGGTGTTTCTTGGGTTAGTTATACAAATCATTTCATATACCTTTTAAAAGAATCCGGTGCAAATTTCTCTGGCATATGGAGAGCGATGAATTAACTATTGTGTGTAGACGCAGCTCCAAACACTAGCATTGTCTCCACACACTAACACACAGTTACCTACAATTTATTTCAAGACGTTTTGCTAGATTATATTGCCTTAAAAGACATCCAGTAATTGTAGCTCAAGCAAGCTTCTCAGCTAGATGTCTGGTTAAGTAGCTGGGTAGCCATCTGGCATAGCTAGCAGCCTACAAGTGAGCGATGAAGCTAGCTAAGAAAGCCCTGCTGAGTGAAGAAAAATACACTAAAACAGAGGACATGTGCAAGAGGCACAGAGGTAGGTCAATTGGCACTTGGTAGCTAGTTATTGGATGTTGTTGTGGGCATAACTTTGACTGCTATGATTTTCAGGAAACCATTTCCTCCTATTTTATATTTAGCTGAGATAACACCCCTGCTGGGTGAACTTGTGCATAAGCAGAGTATGTGGATAAGTTTGGAGCTTGGCTGAAAGGAAGTCTTCCCTCTTATCTCGTACTCCCTCATCAGTCATTATTACCATAGGTTAAGTGAGTGATTTGATAATTCATTACTGGGTGTGATTCCAGTCAGTCAGTGTAAAGTGCTGATTGCCAGTGTCAGGTTCTGTGGGCAGGTGGCCTAAACTGTACAAATTCAAAACAATTACATGGCTGACAAGACTTATCAAAACATACAGTGTACTGGTTTCCTTGTAACCAGATGCCAAAACAGCATGGGGACTCCCAGGTTATGTCCGAAATGGCACCCTTCTCCCTATATTGTCCACTACTTTTGACCAGACAGCTCAGTGGGTCTGCAGTGGGAGGACAGTGGGGTGTGTGTGCGCAGCCACAGACCAAGCAACACACTCTCACACAGACACAGCAAACTCTCAAGTTGTTTTCACTACAAGAACGACTCAAACGTTTAGGGTCAAATGGTTGGTGATGTCAGAGGAGTCTTAGTAGAGGCATGGCGGGGCTGTCGCTAAACGCGGCAGGTTTTATAAACCCTTTTCTCATAGGATCCCTTAACGGGTGCAAAGGTGCAAAAACGTACAAATTAACCTGCTGTAATGGAGCAACTGTGGTTTCCTCTCCTGACCTATTCCATATATTGATCCTTGACCTTTAACTCAGCAGACTTGTAAGGTGACGCCTTGTGGTAACTCCACGGTTGTCAAATTGTGAGTTGTTTCTGTGTCACAGATCAATTGAACCAAAGATCGATAGTCGATTTCATTTATATTCATAATTACAGTATACAATGTATACAAGTATACAATGTGCCCTGTTTGATTGTCAACCTCAGAATGGGCCTTCATGCTGCTTGCCTAGACGTACACACACAAAAAGCCTTTCACATTGTAAGAGCTCTGGCTACAGAGAAAAAAATACTTTTGAATTCCCATTATTGCCTATTTACAAACCTCGCAGCCAGTATGTCATTTGGCACATGGCTATTTTCTTCAATAAACAATGTGCTATAATTCTTATGAAGAACACATTTGTTTTAAATGTCACCCCGAGCAATGAAATACAAAAAAATATGTGTCTGTAATGAATAGAGTCAAGCAAAACCCAAAATCCCATGTGAAAAGGGCCACTTTACAACCTGATGTCACTATCTATTTTAGGGTTGTTTGCAACACTGAGGTACTCAGACCGTCTCCTATCCATCATTCCCTCCATATGATATGCATCTAGTTAAGCTCTGCGGACGTCACCGTGCGTCTTTCCTCCCAAAATAAGGAGTGGCGGTATGGTGTTCTTTTCAGGAGCTACAACAACAGAAAGACTGTGCTCGGAATTTTCATGAGTACGGCCCGACTCCCTACTCCCCGATGTGATTGATCCAGTGTGTACTCTGGCATCAGGGTGAGTTCAGCACTGGTCATAGGGTGGTTAAGTCTGGAGCAGTAAGTTATGGAGGGTCACAACTCGGGTGTTTTATGTTGTTCTTTGGGGTCAAGGTGGAGCCCGCTGGGTAATTGGTCCACTGTCTCTGCCTCAAAACCACAGAGAGTTTCATTGATCATATGAGAGGGGATATTGCCATGGCCAGGTTCCATGAAGGCCTAAAGAAAGGAATTAGCACAATTTGTGTTGGGTTGGTCTTCTACCATGGTGAAGCAGTACAGTCCTTGTTAAAGTGGTTGCAGTGGACAGAGAGTTGTGTAAAGGAAGAGTTGTGTTGTATGTGTCTGCCATCTATTGGACTACTGTGAAACACCAAGTAGAAAACCAAAGAGAAGATGGGAGTCGCGCTGTTCTGACATTTTAGTTGAGAATGTCAGTGAAATGGATGTGTTGGATGATTTTTTACTACACTCAGGTCTAATATTTACTGTATGTTACATACATTGTTGCAGGTTCACATGCATTTCTGAGCCAAGACAACTACAGTGAATGAGGGGATCATATCACTCGGTGTCAGTCACTACCACAAAAGTTGCGAGGAATAAACATGAATAAGCGTCCACCAAATTTTTAAAATTAACCTATCATCCTTAGAATGGATGAAAAATGGCTGTAAGGTCATGTAAATGAAATATATACTACATGACCAAGAGTATGTGGACACCTGCTCGTTGAACATCTCATTCCAAAATCATGGGCATTAATATGGAGTTGGTCTACTGCTATAACAGCCTCCACTCTTCTGCGAAGGCTTTCCACTAGATGTTGGAACAGTACTGTGGGGACTTGGTTCCATTCAGCCACAAGAGCATTAGTGAGGTCAGGCACTGATTTTGGGCGATTAGGCCTGGCTTGCAGTCGGCGTTCCAATTCATCCCAAAGGTGTTCAATGGTTTGGGGTCAGGGCTCTGTGCAGGCCAGTCCAGTACTTCCACATCAATCTCGACAAACCATTTCTGTATGGACCTCGCTTTGTGCATGGGGGAATTGTCATGCTGAAACAGGAAAGGGCCTTCCCCAAACTGTTGCCACAAAGTTGGAAGCACAGAATCATCTAGAATTCCATTGTATGCTGTAGTGTTAAGATTTCCCCTCACTGGAACTAAGGGGCCTACCCTGAACCATGAAAAACAGCCCCAGACCATTATTCCTCCTCCACCAAACTTTACAGTTGGCACTATGCATTCTGGCAAGTAGCGATCTCCTGTCATCCGCCAAACCCAGATTCATCCGTTGGACTGCCAGATGGTGAAGCGTGATTCATCACTCCAGAGAACCACTCCAGCTGACGCTTGGCATTGCGCATGGTGATTTTAGGCTGATGTGTGGCTGCTTAAACATGGAAACCCATTTCATGAAGCTCCCGACAGAACAGGTCTTGTGCTGACGTTGCTTCCAGAGGTAGTTTGGAACTCGATAGTGAGTGTTGCAACCGAGGACAGGCGATTTTTACGCCTTACACGCTTCAGCACTCAGTGGTCCCATTCTGTGAGCTTGTGTGGCCTACCGTATCGCGGCTGAGTCATTGTTGCTCTTAGATGTTTCCATTTTACAATCACAGCACTTACAGTTGACCGGGGTAGCTCTAACAGGGCCGGTAATTTGACGAACTGACATGTTGGATGGGTGTCATCCTATGACGTTGCCACGTTGAAAGTCACTGAGCTCTTCAGTAAGGCCATTCTACTGCCAGTGTTTGTCTATGGAGATTGCATGGCTGCGTGCTCGATTTTATACACCTGTAAGCAACGGGTGTGGCTGTAATGGCCACATCTACTCATTTGAAGGTATGTCCAAATACTTTTGTATCTATAGTGCAGATGAGGGTAGGACATTGGCATTCTAGTAGTATCCATCTAACAGCAACATTTTTGTGTTTTCTGTAATGAGAAACAGTGGTTTGTAACCTTAAAAAAAATACCCCAACCTTTATTAAAAGAACTCACTTATATCCTATAACATATGTTGCGGTGGTAGCCAGGGTTGGCCGCCAGGAAAAAGCGGGATCAGGCGAGTGCAGGAGTCAGCCCCAGCACGTGCCTTTATGGGCCCTGGTGTCTGTCCTGGCTCCTGCCACAGCCTCTCCTCCTCCACTGAGCCCTCCAGGCTAGGGATCAGTTCACCTCAGTCCCCATACCCCTTTCCTTCTTCCCCCAGAGCCAGACACCACCATGACAACTCACACAGAGAGCCCTAACCACCACAGTGCCACAGTAGAGTACATAAACAAACAGGCCAAACCAGTCCAGTCCACACAGGTCTTCTCTGCTGCTCTGCCATTATGTCGACTCATCAGACCCACGCTAGCTGGTTAGTCATAGGAGCTTCCAGTGTAAGGCAAACAGCTCGTCTTGGCTTTGCAGAGGGAATCTGGCAAGAGATGTTTGCTCATTTGTCCCCACACATGTATGTGGTTTTGTAGTGCAGCAGGGCAGGGAGTAGGGACTGCTGCTCCAGCCTTTCTTGACTGTCCATATTATTCAGCTTGTTGGAATCTGTGCTGTCCTCCTACACACTCTACTCTGCCCAGTACAGTCTGTACACGCTGTCCCATTGTCCATGTTCAGCTATACTTAGCTACTCTCACACATCTACCCAATGTGTCTGTCCTATGGTCCTTCAAATAATCCCCCATGTCAGACAGTTTGTAATGTCCTTCCAGATTGACCTCTGTGGGTATGTCTTTACAGATGCTGGTCTAACCATCATATTATTGTCATCTGTTTTCTTGTTTGCGCACACGCACGGACGCACGGACGCACACACACACACACACAAACAAACATTCCAAATATTCCTCCTTTCCTTTTCACATCTGACCTCTTGGCCTCTATTTTATCAAATCAAAGTTTTTTGGTCTCGTACACAGATTTGCAGATGTTATTTCAGGTGCAGCAAAATGCTTGTGTTTCTAGTTCCAACAGTGCAGTAATTCCTAATAAATACAAAAAAAATAACAATAATCCAGGGAATTATCTCCTCAGTACCTTTAGAGCCGTCCGTGTAGACAGGCTGGGCTCCTGATGAATGTCACTCCTTCCTCCATTGTCTGAAGCATTGGAAAGCTCTGCCTGGGCCTCAACCACGGGGATGATTACAGCCCCATCGTTAGAACATTGCTGTCATCTGCTCCACCAACAGCGTCTCATGTCCACTAGGCTGACTTAGTGGGAGTAGAGAGAACCGTTCTGGTTCAGTGACTAACCTAATTAGGGCTGTGGTTCCTGGTTCCTAGTGCCTATGTACCCTTTCTCTCTCCCCTGACTCACCCTTTTTTTCTGCACTCTCAATCACTGTACCAGAAATGACTTCTGTCCCACTTTTCCTCCAAACGAACACAAGTTAAATTCATCAACCAACCTGAAGCTTTCACTCGCCCGCACACAAAGAAAAGGCTTCATAAGTAAAAACAAGATGGTTTATTTAGTACCGTAACACCTTTCGCAGTCTATAAAGTAAGAAAAGGAAATGTGATACACACCATGAACATATGGGTAAGTGTTACATTCAACTGTTAGATCCTTCAATGGTGTTTCTCCTCTCCATGTCTACGCGTGCACTTTCAATTCACAATCACATTCTATTGTCCTTCAGCATGACAGCATGCTTCCATTACACGATACAGTATGTGAGTCTTCACATCAAGCTCTGTGTGCCAGATGCATGCGTCCACTCATGGCGCGGCTTGTTACGTTCAATTTCTATCACATGTAAACTGACCCGGGAAGCGTGCCTTAGTTTCATACAATAAAAAAAAAAGTGATTAAGCAGCTTGTGGTCTGTTTATCTTAATGGAAACGGAACGAAAATGAACAAAAGTTAGTTACAATGTGTTGTGTTTATCAGGAATGACTTGTGTTATACCTCACAATGGTGTGCATGCACATCCTTGTAGTTAAACACCTAAATAATCTTCCTTTTCTCCTCCATGCACTCAGAATTAGAATTTCTCTTCATGTTAGGACGGTAAGTTATAGTACGGTGGTATTACTGTGTGGTAGTAATGTGTAATTGGTAGTACTTTGTGGCTATTATGTGACGGTGCTGGTAGTACTGTGGTAGAACTGTGTGGCTATGTGTGGTGGTGGTGGTGGCATGTCCTAAACTCAGAACCAGAACTCGGAAACGAAGATGTGGACATTGACGATGTTCCGATGAGACACCACCCCAGAGGTGACATAGTTCATAGCCAGCTTCAACACCATGTTTAGCGAGCCAATCAGGGGCTTCACCTGTCGGACAACACCTAAGGGAGACACAGAGGGATAGTCAGAGAGTAAAGGGTACCAAACGTACTGGGTAAGGGGGGGGGGGGGGGGGGTTGTTATGACTGACCATCAAGTTAGCTTAATTAAAACAGTTTTATTTAGTTTGCAGTCATCCTTATAGGGGATAGGAAACCTTCCTCTACATTTTTTTTGCATTTCTACTCATAACATACTGTATGGAAGTAATAGGCCCATTCTAGTTCTATCTCGGGACATTCTAGAATGAAAAGTGGCAGCAGGGATGGATCGATGTTGTTTTCTTCTCATCACGTGCAGCAATACTATTACTGGAGCCTGGTGACGTGCTGACCTCATACGATGAGAGGAATGTCAAACCTATTGATGTGAATCGGGCTTTTATTTCTCTCCTTCATCCCTCCCTCCCTCCCTCCATCCACCCGTCCCCCACCTCCCTCCCTCCAACCGCCAACCTCCCTTGGAGGACAAGCAAAAGAGACACTCTCCTATCACGGTGACAACGTGGGGAAAACACAACACCACTGCTTTAGACCGAGACCCAAGAATGACCGAATGCACATGGAATTTGTTGGAAGCTCTTTTTAAGTGAACATGCGATTACAGGGTGAAAGAACGACCGTGTTTATCCAGGCTGTCAGCAGGCCCTTTCTCTGCGGAGGGCTGGTGACATTTCAGCTCAGTCCTGTTTGAACAGCCATCGCCCAGCGTGCAGCCAGGCAGCACAATCACTGCACTGCCCATTCACTGTTGTCTTTCTCTCTATCTATCCATCTCTCTTGTTCTCTCTCTCGACGGTTTCTCACACAGAGAGACAGGTATTAGATGAAGTAGGTATTGGTCTCATAATTCTAAAATATATTGAATTCAATGCGGTAAAGTCTATCAAAAGTACAGCCTGATGAATTATCTTAAATCAAATCAACAAGATGTCCCGCCATCACTCAATGTGACTCATGAAAAGCCTTTGTACCACAATTGTCAGAAACCAGTGAGAGACATTTGGTCATGGGTATTTCCATGTTAAAAGCCCCATGAGCACTAACATATGAAGTTCATATGAGCACATAAAATTTGATGTCAAATGAAAGCTGGAGAAACTAAGGCTTTTATACATTTTTCTACGGTTTCCATCCTAAAAATTAGGAATATTCGAAGGCTTTGACTTCTGGTCAAACAGATGGAAAAGGGGTCTTAGAAAACAGAAAAAGTCATAAAAGGTATTTGAAATACATCAAAACACAATAATGTTGGAGTAAAGACCCCTACCAACTAATATCAACATTTTATATTTAGTTTTGCAGAAATTATTTGGCATATGTTGACTAAATATTGCCTATTGTCTTGTCATTACAAAATCAGTAACATAATGACTGAATTGGCTACAGTGGGAATTCATTGTAGTAACAAACCACAGTTGGGTCACCTACTACTGTCCTCCCTTCCACCGGCATTCTGTTATGACAGGTCTGGACTCACCAAATGTGGTCTTGTTTGGAGGTGGAGCTCATTCAAATAATAGCCCCTGTGTATAATAATAACCAAACATGTAAAGGAAGATGTAAACATTTTTCTACCATGAAGAGAAGGACATTCATAATTATGCATTTCTGTATAGTGCAGATCAAAGACCCATGATTTCATTGTTACCATCAGTCTGTTAATGGGTGTTAATCCACTTCACTTACAGATGTAGGATCTTAATTTGAGCACTCTTTCGTTGCTGAGAATTTTCCTGCACAGAAGGAAATGCAAACTTGTATTTGAGTGTATTTGAGGTTAAAAAAATGTTTCTAACATTTGTCATTTCTACATTGACATTTCAGACTTGATTTGCCCGTTAATTATAATCCACATAATTCACATTTCCTGTTGCTGCAGGATTATTTTCCTGCTGTAGCAAACTGGCTCAAATTAAGAACCTACATCTGTATTTTAGTTCAATAACCAAAACATCTTTTTTTTTTCAAACTTAAGGTGTTATATCATAGCTGGCGCCCCCCTTTTCTGCAGATATTTAAGAGTTTTTGTAAAACATGGTCACATAAAAAACAGGGAGATTTTACCGTCCATCTGTTACCAAACTTTACATCTGCACTGTTCTTCGAGTAAATGTGATTTTGGAAACTGTTCTGTGGAAATAAAATGTATTCCTTGTACATAGAGTTGCATGGTTTGTTTAACTTTGCAATCAATGGTTTTTGTTTGGCATACTTTTAAAGTGAAAAATCGGAGTCTCAGCGTCATTCTGTTTCTGTGGAATTGCCCTCATTCTCACCATAGGGCAAACGATGAAGATCAAGGGTGAGCTGGTTGCTGCAAATATCCTCTGGGGTGGACACTGGCATGGTGTGGGGTTAGAATCTAGACCCTCTCTAAAACGCTAACATTATTTTCTCTTCTCCTCTCTTGCCTTCTCCCTGTCTCATCTTCTCCTCTTCCTTAAGGGCGCCTGCCTGATGTTTGTGGCACCATCATTGAGGCCCGCGAGGGTAAATGAGTCCCATGTGTTGGACGACGGGAAGCGGACTGGTCTGTCACGCGATACAGCCATGAAGGCAGGCAGGCATTCCTTCAGGGATCCATCTTTAGGCGGAGAAGCTCAACCAGAGTCAGTCTTACTGCGCCTACCCTCTCGTCCCCTCTCCCTTCTCCCAGTCAGTCTGGATCCCTGCGGCCACACAGAAGATTCCAGAAGATTCCAGCGATAAGCGCCTGAAGAGTGTGGAATAGGGCCCTTCTTACCAGGGTTGCCCCCTTGTTTTGGTGTTTTGGGACTCTGTTGCGTAGTGACACAGGGCTGAGAGACTGAGGGGAGCGGGACGGGGGTTTTATTGTTTCCAAACCGTCAGCTTCATCAGAGAGAAGGAACCTCTGTGTGAACTCAACGACAGTGCTGCAGCACTAATGTTCAGAAAAATAAAGGACATGGAAAAACAGATTGGTGCTTTGCGTATATGAAACTATTATTATCATCACCAGCAAATGGAGGTGGCATGCTGTTCAGTTATACAAGTGCCAAATATTCACTCAATACGGAGAGATAATGTAGACATAAAGTTGACTGAGTTTGGGAATTGATCCACTGCATGTGAGTCGTTGACGTACAACAAGATATACGGCGGCAGGGTAGCCTAGTGGTTAGAGCGTTGGACTAGTAACCGGAAGGTTGCAAGTTCAAACCCCCGAGCTGACAAGGTACAAATCTGTCGTTCTGCCCCTGAACAGGCAGTTAACCCACTGTTCCTAGGCCGTCATTGAAAATAAGAATTTGTTCTTAACTGAACTGCCTGGTTAAATAAAGGTGAGAAGAAACAGAGTTCATGAAGTTCAAATTTTACCATGTAACTTCAAAGTTAGTCAGTTCACAGGGTTCAATATTGGATGAACTGGAAGACCCAATCAAGACGAGCGAGAGCGAGACGAGCACAATGAAACATATCACTCATTATAAATACAGTATGGCACACCACAATACGGCATGGGTTTCACTTTCACAATAGCCCTGTTTTATTGGGAGTAGAGCAATGGTTTCAGATCATAAATGTGACCCGAATCCAATGGAGGCTCTAAATGTTTTTTATTACAGGGTTCAGCTGGGGCCAAGTTTGCTGCTGGCGCAAACAAAATATCTCAAGGACAAATGAAAATTGGAGGGACAAAGAAGCGAAATGTTACATTATTTTAAATTTACATGATATAAAAAAAAATACACTAGACAATGTAGGATTCAACTAAATGGTGTCCTGAGCATCCACAGTCAAAACTCCTCAATATCTAAATGGCAACTCTGTCACGCCTGTAGGCGTCTCACAGCTTTCTCAGGTGCGCTGCTCAGTTCTACTGTCAGCAGCTTTGCATGTCGTCACTGATCAGTGAGGTGCGGCAGCTGAGTCCCTTGATTGGCTCAACATAGCTCAGCAAGTGGCAGAGTGATGTAGTGCATGCAGTGCGTGTTCCTCTTAATCATCCCAAGTTTTAATTGCGCAGTTAGACCAGCCAGATGTTACACCTGAAGAGGCTCGTATGAAGCCTTATAAGGGCTCTATGCTTCAGCATGTTTCACATCCACAGCACACAGAGTACTGTATCCTCCACGAAGACAAGGCATCTACAGTGACAGCTGGAGCTCAACATACTAGCTATGAATCTGAGGTGAAACCAAACCACCACAACCACATAATTATTGCAAACATTTCACTCAGTCACGAGCTGTGGTGAGGTGAAAACCTCAAAGCTACCAGGTTTTACGTTGATGCAATCATATCGTCAGTACCTGAGGTGTAGGCCTTTACACATAAACAATAAAAAAGACCAGATCTCTCACTGATATCATCTCTCCGCTACTTTGTGTATCTAGTACATTCCAGGATATGATTGTACGCCTACAGTACGTCTGAAAGTAGTGCTCTGCTATCCCTGGGTAGTATATCTGGGAGTGCGTTGAGGTAGTATATCTGGGAGTGCGTTGAGGTAGTATATCTGGGAGTGCGTTGAGGTAGTATATCTGGGAGTGCGTTGAGGTAGTATATCTGGGAGTGCGTTGAGGTAGTATATCTGGGAGTGCGTTGAGGTAGTATATCTGGGAGTGCGTTGAGGTAGTATATCTGGGAGTGCGTTGAGGTAGTATATCTGGGAGTGCGTTGAGGTAGTATATCTGCCGCAGGGTGCAGAGGTGACCCCACCATGTTCCAACCTCCATCAAACACACAGCTGCACAAACCCCCTGTTCCATAGAACATTCCGGCACACCATAACATAGCCTGTAAGTAGAAAAAAAGCGTTAACACTAGAGGCGCTGAGGCAGTCATTTTGACTGCATATGAATTTAAAATTGAAATATCTCTTACATTTTTTAAAGTCATGCTTCCCTCCTTCCTCGAATTTTCCTAAATAAGTATATTTAACACACATATGTTGTTCGAATTTAGATATCACCATTGGTGATTTTAGCATGTAAATAGGTGTATATGTAATAGGTTATAGGTTACACCACCAAGTCAGAAAAGTAGGCGAAATTAAGAGGGGAAAATATACCAAATTATTAGGGTGAAGCTCATGAGCTACTAACAGCTTACTACACAACATACACTTAGTATTACTTTCTCAGCTACAGTATACATATCTCCCTGACATATTACATCATCTATGCAGCAGCATACAATACATTTTTGGACTCACCTTGTTGTGATGTGCTCACTTGATTTGGAAGGTGGCGCGGCGGTCCTTCGTGGACAGATTTTGTCATTAAACTTTGTCATCAAAGTCTGGCATTCTCTGGATTTATGGTGCTATCAAGACCACTGAGAACTCGGAAAAAACAAGGTTGAATCATGATGACGTCAGTGATCTTCAGGTCGTAGCTCTTGAGCACTGATACGTTTCATCTATAATTGATTTTCATTATTTGTCTTCATATGACAAGGATTAAAGAAGATTTTCCAGTAGATTGTCGACTTGATGATGACTGCTAGCTAAGATTCAGTCCAATCAAAGCTTCTGTAGATATTACGTTATGTAACGTCATTTTATCTGTGGCCAATGACCTTGAGCCTTCTTGGATGGGCACTTCTAATGTATCTCTATGGCAGCCCCCAAGAGGCTTGAATTTTCAGAGCTCTACCCTTAGATTTGGCGGTGACGTAGTGTCCCCACGAGTGACAGAACACTGAGTCGATCACGGCGCAACTAGAGAACATTACCAACCCCTACACTCCATATTTTCCAATTGGCTGCCCCACCACCAGAGAAAGCACTGAGGTAGTCTGAAACACCTGCATTTTGGAGCGGCCTTACTCAAGAAAGCAAAAAAAGATAACAATTATTCGAACTCAATAATTATTATTTAAAAAAAATTACATTGTTTGCAAACAAATATTAATAACAAAATAACATGCAAAACAGGCAACCCTGATTTCTTTAAGCTAAAATGTGGGGCTCAAAACAGGTGGGGCTCTGCCCTGCATGACTGGTCGCCACTGGATATCACGAACGGAATTTGTTTTTAGTTTTAGGAGGACAAGTCATTTCTTTCCCTGGATTGCCAAAAAGTGACTTTTTCTAATCATCCTATAGAGTCACATGCAGGTAAGACGTTTTGATTTCTATCAGAGGAGCCTGGTGGGAGGAGCTATAGGATGACAGGCTCATTGTAATAGCTGGAATGGAACCAATGGAACGGAGTCAAACGTGGTTTCCATGTTTGATGTGTTTGATACATTCCATTCATTCCATTCCAGCCATGACAATGAACCCGTTCTCATATAGCCCACCAGCCTCCTCTGAGATCTATATAGTATCAGATAGAGCAGATTCTGAGGTTTCCAAAACACTTACCCTTGCTAAATACATTTCAAAATGTAAATTTTTCCATGAATAACCGCTGTTCTTTTGCGCTCCACACGTGAGATCCCCTACAGTAACATAAACTAATAAAATTAATGAAATATTCTTATTGAATACTTTTTTCTTTACATAGTTGAATGTGCTGACAACAAAATCACACACAAATTATAAATTTTAAATCAAATGTATCAACGCATGGAGGTCTGGATTTGGAGTCACACTCAAAATTAAAGTGGAACACCACACTACAGGCTGATCCAACTTTGATGTAATGTCCTTAAAACAAGTCAAAATGAGGCTCAGTAGTGTGTGTGGCCTCCATGTGCCTGTATGACCTCCCTACAATGCCTGGGCATGCTGTTGATAAGGTGACGGATGGTCTCCTGAGGGATCTCCTCCCAGACCTGGACTAAAGCATCCGCCAACTCCTGGACAGTCTGTGGTGCAATGTGGTTGGTCAATGGAGAGAGACATGATGTTCCAAAAGTGCTCAATTGGATTCAGGTCTGGGGAACGGGTGGGCCAGTCTATAGCATCAATGCCTTCCTCTTGCAGGAACTGCTGACACACTCCAGGCACATGAGGTCGAGCATTGTCTTGCCTCTGGTGAGCACATGGAGGGCTGTGTGGCCCCCCAAAGAAATGCCACCCCACACCATGACTGACCCACCGCCAAACCGGTCATGCTGGAGGATGTTGCAGGCAGCAGAACGTTCTCCACGGCGTCTCCAGACTGTCACATGTGCTCAGTGTGAACCTGCTTTCATCTGTGAAGAGCACAGGGCGCCAGTGGCAAATTTGTCAATCTTGGTGTTCTCTGGCAAATGCCAAACGTCCTGCACGTTGTTGGGCTGTAAGCACAACCCCCACCTGTGGACGTCGGGCCCTCATATCACCCTCATGGAGTCTTTTTCTGACCGTTTGAGCAGACACATGCACATTTGTGGCCTGCTGGAGGTAATTTTGCAGGGCTCTGGCAGTGCTCCTCCTGCTTCTCCTTGCACAAAGGTGGAGGTAGCGGTCCTGCTGCTGGGTTGTTGCCCTCCTACGGCCTCCTGATGTACTGGCCTGTCTCCTGGTAGCGCCTCCATAATCTGGATACTACACTGACAGACACAGCAAATCTTCTTGCCACAGCTCGCATTGATGTGCCATCCTGGATGAGCTGCACTACCTGAGCCACTTGTGTGGGTTGTAGACCCCGTCTCATGCTACCACTAGAGTGAAAGCACCGCCAACATTCAAAAGTGACCAAAACATCAGCCAGGAAGCATAGGAACTGAGAAGTGGTCTGTGGTCCCCACCTGCAGAACCACTCCTTTATTCGGGGGTGTCTTGCTAAATGCCTATAATTTTCACCTGTTGTCTATTCCATTTGCACAACAGCATGTGAAAGTTATTGTCAATCAGTGTTGCTTCCTAAGAGGACAGTTTGATTTCACAGAAGTGTGATTGACTTGGAGTTACATTGTGTTGTTTAAGTGTTCCCTTTATTTTTTTGAGCAGTGTATTAGACAGTTAGAATGTTGCAGTCAAAATGGCTGCTCATTGGCGTAGTAAGGGGTGGTATTTTAAGTGTTAAATACATGGTAGCAGAGGAGACACTGCCACAAAACAAAGTGAAGCAAATGTCAGGAGGCTGCGAGGGATACAATATTAAAGGGTTACATGTAAACAGTACAATTTCGGGGTTTTCTGGTTTCTACAACTCGGCGAGGAAGTGTATGACAAAATCCAAAATGAACGGGTTTAACACCAGAAACAAATGAAAAGCATGCGTCGGCCTTACCACAGTATTGTATAATGACACGCTGGCCGTGGTGCGATGCATACTCCGTGCTGTAAAACCATTGGACAAAGGCCAGGCAGAGCACGCTACGGCCCAGGCCCAGTCCGCTCTGAGAGAGGCATAGGATTAGCATGAAACCCCTTGGGGACCGGACCATAGGGCACGGGCCTGACAGGCCTTTCTTGTGTGTTTAGTATAGCTCCTGATCACAACCAACTGACCGACGGTTGGGCAGTCCAGCCAGGCTGTCTAAACAGTCCCTTGACCACTCCAAAGGAGACGTGAGCACTGAACACCCCCAGTCTGAAAGGCCAGCTCATGTGGTTTGGTATTTCAAGGTCATTTAGCAATGAGTCACAGTTACAGATCAAATGAACCGTTGGACGCATGCAATCATGCTCCACTGCTTGTGACATCATTGAAAAAGTAGCTACAGTAGCTGGAAGGAAAAGATTGCTGCTTTTCTTGGATTTTCTATGTTCAGTGGTTGTTTAATGGATGAGTAGCATTGATGATATAGTAACATATAGTCACATTATATTTATTGTGACCTTCACATCGTAGTAAAAGTGACCTTGTACAGTAACCTAAACTATCGCTGAGGAGCATAGGACAAATTAGACAAAAGCACTCTATATCTAGAAACATGGCATTAAAACCTACAACAGAAGTTGATGCTGGATTTGGTGGACTTTCTGGAAACATTGATTTATCAACATGCGCATTTCCTGAATGTCTTTTGGATCCATATTTGATAAACGGATACAGTATGTCAGTATCCCTGGATACCTTTCATTACATTATCTGTATTGGCCAAAAATATATACATAAAGCAGTGGCGGTCGGTGCCATTTAAGATGAGGGAGGACGATTTTTTTTCATGAGACTGGCCTTATTTCACAGCATACTGGATGACTCTCATTCATATTCCATTCACCTAGTTCAATGTAACAGCGATAGGTTTAGGCTACTACATAATATTCAAATGTTCCCTATACCCATCCTGAGGTAGCCTATGAATGAAAGTTTACAACGTATGTGCAGATAGGTCGAGAGACAAATATGTGACATTCAATACCGCCGAGCACACTCTTGCCTGCATCATTAGTAATCATTAGTCCAATATTTGCAAACGAGAGTTTCTATTGGACAAATTAAGGTATGTTAATCCCCGTTTTGTTCCATTTGCTTCCGTTTAAGAAATGTTTTTCAACAGAATTTGCGATCACACATAAACACAGTTCACTTTCATAGCAGCCACGTTGTATTCCTTCTCGCATCTATGCGCTCTCCTCCTCTCACCTCTTCCCTTCGCTTGTTGACTTCAATGCACAACACATCAGCTATATGTGACCAGGCGAAAAAACCTTTCCAAGCCAAACTGATACACACAGCCAACATCGTTCTCACTATATTCGCTAATGTAACGTCTATAGTCAGAACTAACGCGTTACTAAACCCACTACAATCATGCAGTAACATTACAATGTACAGTCAGTAAGCAGTTACACCGGTGGGCCCCAGTGGCAATAAATTAGCAATACCAAAATCTTACCTTGACTTGGAAAATGTCCAGTGTTGTATTGGAAAGTCATAGTCAGCTAGCTAACATAGCATCCCTCAGTTTGAGCAGGGTGTTTGAGTAGGCTAAACTAGCTAGCTGCATTTGATAGCTAAGTAAGTGTAACTAGAAGTGAAAACAAATGAGATCTCTCTCACTATTCCTCTTTTGCTTCTCCTTCATTTTAGAAGATATTAATTTGTTCAAAACTATTGTCTTTCTCTCTCTTTGAGTCAACTACTCACAACATTTTATACGCTGCAGTGCCAGATAGCTGTAGGTTATGCTTTCAATACTAGATTCATTCTCTGATCATTTTATTGGGTGGACAACATGTCTGTTCATACTGCAATAGTTCTAATAGTCTGGAGGGTGCCCTCTGGAAGCTGTGTAAGTCTAAAGAAGGCGGTGAGAACCATGAGCCTACTAGGTTTCGTATTGAAGTCAATGTACCCATAGGAGGATGGAAGCTAGCTGTCCTCCGGCTACACCATGGTGCTACCCTACAGAGTACTGTTTGTATATGTATTTATTATGGATTATGGATCCCCATTAGCTGCTGGCAAAGCATTACATTACATTACAATACATTCGCAGATTTCACAACATACTGTGTGCCCTCAGGCCCATACTCTACCACTAGCACATAACTATAGTACTAAATCCATGTGTGTGTGTGTGTGTGTGTGTGTGTGTGTGTGTGTGTGTGTGTGTGTGTGTGTGTGTGTGTGTGTGTCAATATTTGTATTGCTTCACTGTCCCTGCTGTTCCATAAGGTGCTTTTTTAATCTGTTTTTTAAATGCTGCTTACTGCTTGCGTCACTTACTTTATGTGGAATAGAGTTCCATGTAGCATGGCTCTATGTAGTACTGTGTGCCTCCCATAGTCTGTATTGGACTTGGGGACTGTAAAGGGACCTCTTGTGGCATGTCTTGTGGGGTATGCATGGGTGTCCAAGCTGTGTGCCAGTAGTTTAGACAGACAGCTTGGTGCATTCAGCATGTCAATACCTCTCACAGATAAAAGTAGTGATGAAGTCAATCTCTCCTCCACTTTCAGCCAGGAGAGATTGACATGCATATTATTAATATCTGTAACGGCCGATTTCATCCTCTTTGTCTGAAGAGGTGTAGCAAGGATCGGACCAATACGCAGCGTGGTAAGTGCCCATGACGATTTTAAAAAGAAAAGCCTGAACACTATGAAATACAAAACAATAAACGATAACGTGAAATAACCAAACCAAAACAGTACCGTGTGGCGACAAACACTCACACGGAAACAAACACCCACAAACCAACAGTGAAACCCAGGCTACCTAAATATGGTTCTCAATCAGGGACAATGATAAACAGCTGCCTCTGATTGAGAACCATATCAGGCCTAACACAGAAATAGAAAAAAACATAGAAACACAAACATAGACTGCCCACCCGAACTCACGCCCTGACAATACTGAATAAAGACAAAACAAAGGAAATAAAGGTCAGAACGTGACAATATCAGCTCTCTAAGTACATCCAAGGGCCAGCCGTGCTGCCCTGTTCTCAGCCAATTGCAATTTTCTGAAGTCCTTTTTTGTAGCACTTGACCACATGACTGAACAGTAGTCAAGGTGCGACAAAACTAGGGCCTGTAGGACCTGCCTTGTTGATAGTGTTGTTAAGAAGGCAGGGCATCGCTTTATTATAGACAGACTTCTCCCCATCTTAGCTACTACTGCATGAATATGTTTTGACCATGACAGTTTCCAATCTAGGGTTACTCCAAGCAGTTTAGTCATCTCAACTTGCTGAATTTCCACATTATTATTACAAGATTTGGTTGAGGTTTCGGGATTAGTGGATGTTTTGTTCCAAATACAATACTTTAAGTTTTAGAAATATTTAGGGCCAACTTATTCATTGCCACCCACTCTGAAACTAACTGCAGCTCTTTTTTGAGTGTTGCATTGATTTCAGTCATTGTAGTAGTTGACGTGTATAGTGTTGAGTCATCCGCATACATAGACACTCTGGCTTTACTCAAAGTCAGTGGCATGTCGTTAGTAAAAATTGAAAAAAAGCAAGGGGCCTAAACAGCTACCCTGGGTAATTCCTGATTCTAACTGGATTATATTTGAGAGACTTCCATTAAAAAACACCCTCTGTGTTCTGTAAGACAAGTAACTCTTTATTCACATTATTGCAGAGGGTGTAAAGCCATAACACATACGTTTTTCCAGCAGCAGACTATAATCGTTAATGTCAAAAGCTGCACTGAAGTCTAACAAGACAGCCCCCACAATAATTTTATCATCAATTTCTGTTGAGGCTACTGTCAACCTTCTTTGCAAGGTAATGTGTTTTAATCAATTATTTGGTGATGTGATTATATTTAGTATTTATATACACTGCTCAAAAAAATGTTAACACTTAAACAACACAATGCAACTCCAAGTCAATCACACTTCTGTGAAATCAAACTGTCCACTTAGGAAGCAACACTGATTGCCAATAAATTTCACATGCTGTTGTGCAAATTGAATAGACAACAGGTGGAAATTATAGGCAATTAGCAAGACACCCCCAATAAAGGAGTGGTTCTGCAGGTGGTGACCACAGACCACTTCTCAGTTCCTATGCTTCCTGGCTGATGTTTTGGTCACTTTTGAATGCTGGTGGTGCTTTCACTCTAGTGGTAGCATAAGACGTAGTCTACAACCCACACAAGTGGCTGAGGTAGTGCAGCTCATCCAGGATGACACATCAATGCGAGCTGGGGCAAGAAGGTTTGCTGTGTCTGTCAGTGTAGTGTCCAGAGCATGGAGATGCTACCAGGAGAAAGGCCAGTACATCAGGAGACGTGGAGGAGGCCGTAGGAGGGCAACAACCCAGCAGCAGGACCGCTACCTCCGCCTTTGTACAAGGAGGAGCAGGAGGAGCACTGCCAGAGCCCTGCAAAATGACCTCCAGTAGGCCACAAATGTGCATGTGTCTGCTCAAACGGTCAGAAACAGACTCCATGATGGTGGTATGAGGGCCCGGCGTCCACATGTGGGGGTTGTGCTTACAGCCCAACACCGTGCAGGACGTTTGGCATTTGCCAGAGAACACCAAGATTGGCAAATTTGCCACTGGCGCCCTGTGCTCTTCACAGATGAAAGCAGGTTCACACTGAGCACATGTGACAGACGTGACAAGAGTCTGGAGACGCCATGGAGAACGTTCTGCTGCCTGCAACATCCTCCAGCATGACCGGTTTGGCAGTGGGTCAGTCATGGTGTGGGGTGGCATTTCTTTGGGGGGCCGCACAGCCCTCCATGTGCTCGCCAGAGGTAGCCTGACTGCCATTAGGTACCGAGATGAGATCCTCAGACACCTTGTGAGACCATATGCTGGTGCGGTTGGCCCTGGGTTCCTCCTAATGCAAGACAATGCGAATCCTCATGTGGCTGGAGTCTCAGCAGTTCCTGCAAGAGGAAGGCATTGATGCTATGGACTGGCCCGTCCGTTCCCCAGACCTGAATCCAATTGAGCACATCTGGGACATCATGTCTCGCTCCATCCACCAACGCCACGTTGCACCACAGACTGTCCAGAAGTTGGCGGATGCTTTAGGCCAGGTCGTTGGCGGACCTGGGAGGAGATCCCTCAGGAGACCATCCGCCACCTCATCAGGAGCATGCCCAGGCATTGTAGGGAGGTCATACAGGCACGTGGAGGCCTCACACACTACTGAGCTTCATTTTGACTTGTTTTAAGGACATTTCATCAAAGTTGGATCAGCCTGTAGTGTGGTTTTCCACTTTAATTTTGAGTGTGACTCCAAATCCAGACCTCCATGGGTTGATAAATTTGATTTCCATTGTTAATTTTTGTTTGATTTTGTCGTCAACACATTCAACTATGTAAAGAAAAAAGTATTTAATAAGAATATTTCATTCATTCAGATCTAGGATATGTTAGTTTTCCCTTTATTTTTTGAGTAGTGTATATAGTGTATATACAATTTTATAGTGTATTCAATTTTTATGAAATTCACTGAGGATGGTGTTCTGCCCCTTCCTCCTCTGAGAAGCCTCCACTGACATAATGTGGAAATAAATTAGTCAAATATAAATAATCAAAATAAAGCTGAAGTAAACAGCTGCGTGGCTGTGGAGATACTAGTAGGGAGTGATGATGAACAACTGTATACAAATCAAGTGGAGCGCAGAGGAGAGGGAGACAAGTACTTAGTTAGCTATGTCTGGCAATTATTGTAATACACTTACAGTAAGAATCCATGGTGTCTCAATGTGTGTGGGTATAGTATGTGTGTGAGGATGTATGTAGGCATATTGTATGTGCAGGCGTATGCAGAAGAGTGCAATATTGCATGCAAGCTTACATACATTCTGTGGGCGCATGTGTGTGTGACAATATCTAGCATCAGTGTAGACCAACCCGGGGAAGAGAAGGCGTTGTGTGTTTGGCTGTGCTGTGGGGTTGTCGGGTGGAGAAGACACTGTTTTGATTATCTGTACTAATCCCCTCAGTGACAGGCAGGCAAGCAGGCAGGGATTCTTCATGGGCTTGGCCCGCTCTGGTGGGGCCTGCTGATGCCACGTCATGATTCATGATCATCCCCTGACAAGACAGCCTCTCTCTCTTTCTCTCTCATTCACTCTCTCTTTCTCTTTATCTCCCTCTTTCTCTTGCTCTCCTCTCCCGCTCTCTGCTTATCACCATACCCTTCACAGTGCTGTCGTCAGCTCCACACGAACCACACAAAGACAACACATAAACTAGATTGCACCTGAAATGGCAACCTATTGCCTCGTTTGATTCCTTGTGAAACTAGAAGAACAAAAAAAGATCATGATTTTTGGGGGAATTGTATCCTTAGAAGGGTCCTTTGGAGGAAGGATTGTTGACATGTGTATCTTAAAGCATAATTGAGAAATAATTAATTGGTTTTGGAATATTTGATATTTTGGTCTTACCCAGGCCTCCTTTCAGACTCCATAACGTTTCATCTGTAGTTGCTTTTCTGCTTGTTCTGTAATATGAGTAGTATTTCAATTTCAATAAAAATCTTACATCTATGAATTTTGAAAAATATAAACATGAATATTGAAAACATTTTATTTGGCCAATTTTTCTATATACTCTATGGGAATATCAAAGTTCCACAGTGGGATCTATGGTACTTTATGAACCATTACCAACAGAGTGAATGTCAAAATGGATTCAAAATGGTCGATGATGGATGTGCAATGATACAAATAAAAGGAGAGCTGTGATTGGTTACATTGCCTACTATGCCAATTTCTCTGTAGAAAATGGGCCATAACTTTAAAACTAGCATAGATCCCACTCAGGAACTTTGATATACATGTAGATTATATTTATTTCAAACACTATATTGAAATTTTATATTTTCAATATTCATGTTATATTTTTCAATATCCATAAATGTACGTAAGAAATGTGTGTTTGAAATAAAAAATAATACTCATATTACATAGCAAGCGCTAAAGTGTCATATGACACCAACAGCTTTGTGCACCTACCGATGAAACATTATGAAGTTTTAAAGCAGGGCTGGGTAAGGCCAAAATGTCACAAATATTCAATATTCATTTCTCAATTATGCTTTAAGATACATATGTCAAATCAATGTGAACAATCCTTCCTCCAAAGGACTTTGTGAAAATTCAGAAAATCATGGTCTTTTTTTTGTTCTAGTTTTGTGAGGAATCACCCTAGTGCACTATACAGTATAAGGTGCCATTTCAGACACATTCCTAGACTTAAGCCTCAAGCCCCACTCTTCCACAGTAACACTCTGCTAATATTTGATACACCACGGCCAAATTACACCAGCTACTGTGGAAGACTCCATTGACACAGACACAGACAGGTTACTTACTCCATGGTTCCCTTCACAGCCCGCCATCTCCATGCCAATAACATAAAAAAACAGGCATTCCAAATTGTTTGGGAAGAATTGAACCACAAGCATTTTTCTACCTGCTCTCCACAATGGTTGGAATCAAGCTGTGGCTTCTGGGCCCTCTGGTCAGTCCAGGGAAGCTTTATATGGACCATTGTTGGTGGTTTTGACTTACTGTCGGATGATACTAGCATCACCAAAGGATGAGGTTGAGGAACTACCCTGCGATGGTTGGCTCACTTCCCCACTCATGGTGGCCAGAAGGAAAGCTTCGAACCCTTCTGTGGAGAATCTGGAGATGCTACTCCCACCCTCTTTCTTTTCGAATATAGATCACATGTTGCTACTCCAGCTCAGCCCCATCCCTATTCTCATCTTCATTCCCACCCTCAGTACCAGCCCTAGCCAAGCCATGGCTACCTTTGCCTGCTAACATGAGCATGACGTGAGCTCAGTCCATCCACACCATGCGTTCACTGGGAGTGGTGTTAAAACAATATTAGTCCCACTGGGAAAGCATGGCCTGGGAGAGGAAGTCAAACAGGGGGAACCACCAACACCACTGGCGAGACCACCATCAATCTGTAGCACACCACACACACACACATCACTACCATCACAACAAGCTGCAGCAGAGGAAAGCCCCTGATTCTGGACCACCACCTGCTCCCTGTGCTGCAGACCACAGAACCACAAAACCCTTGTTTTTAAATGGAGTAGCTCTGCAGTCCACCTGCTGGCTTCCAGAATCAATCATCCAATCCTGTCCCTTCAAAGAGACTTTGTCCTCAATCTGACCAAATCAGAAGTGCACGTGTGATAGTGCAAGATCGTCTCAGTAATGCATACCTCTTCCTTCACCATTTGCCTTTACAAATATGCGTCATCTGATGTGCCAGTGATGATGTCCCAGTCATGACACACCATCAAGCTGGATCTACTTTATCTCTACCTGTAGTGCCGTAAGACACCATGTACTGCCACGACCACACAGCGTCCGTTGTGCGGTAGTGGCAGTACGTGGTGCTGGGCTAGGCCCTGGGCTCCAGGACATTGGATTCGGTGAGTGTTTTATTGGTTGTGATCATGTTTTCTCGAGCGTTGGGGGTTGTTGTGTTCGCACAGATGCGGCTGGCTGTCAAAGCTGTCACCCAGACGTGACAGATCTGGGAAAACCTCTCCTACGACACTGATGGATGACTACAGAAGAGTGGTGCGACTCTCTCGCAGTGTGTGGCTCGTTGTATAGCCAGTGTGAGAGTGGGTGAGACTGTGCGTCACTGTGTGAAACAGAGCCCCAACTCAGAATCATTTTCCCAAAGTAGCAGTGTACCAAACTTAAACGGTTTACGCTGGTCAAAGTGGTCAGTCTATTAAAAGCGGTATTGGTGAATACAAAGGAGTACTTTCCTCTCACTCACAAAGTAGATTTATACGCAACTCGTATGGATAGTTTACACGTCAGCTAGCTACAGAGCTAAGCCACAGTCAGTAGCCAAACAAATCAGAGCAGAGCACCACCACTGAGCAGAACAAACCAAACTCCATAGCTAATCACGGACACGGACACTTCAAAGCAGACAGTCACTGACCGAAGCCTTTGTCAGCAGAGCACGTCAACATGGCCGACTAAGGCTAACACGTGAGAGCTGCATCCAATAAGCATCCTAGGGTTTGGGAGAGAAGTGGCTCCTCACAAACAGGGCAGCGAGGCCTTTCATGTGGTAGTCAGTTAAAGAACTCTAATGTTCCGCAAGACACTGAGGGCTAGTGGGGGAAATGGAACAATACATTTAACCACATGAATCACAAGGGCCTAAGATGACTTCTGCACACATTGGGCACGCACGCACACACACACACACACACACACATTCATTCTCACATACGCAAGTCACACACATTCTCTCGCATACATGCACCCGGTTTAACTTCTGAGGAGTGGTGAAGTAGGTACCAAATACCAAAGGATGGTTCATTTATACCCCCAAAAGCAATGACACGATAACCACCGAACTCAACAGATAGTATCTGTACTCTATTGCGTGGTTGTTAGAGTTATGTTTGTGTACGCTTGTGTGTGGGCACCTGTGTGTCTGTGTGACATATATGTGTGCAATGTGAGACCTTGAGTGCGCCCATAGCCTATGAGCTGATGACTGCTTGGCACGCTCTCTCCATTTTTTCCCTGATCAGTTCTGGGAAGAGACAGATGTATGTAGTGACAGGCCATGCCTTCATCCATCAGCACAGTGTGCATCTCTCACTCTCTCTCCCACTGTCCCCATCCCGCCACCCTCCCATCGCAAAGCCAAAACATCCAAGAGGGCCAAACTATGTGTCACCGGTACACCCCCGTCCTCTTGGGGCCAGGCTTCGGTTCATCTTCCCCAGAGACCGTGAGCAGCGCTGGATCTTCACCAGACCAGTGGAGGCCACAGTAGAGGGATGGGCTCCTAAACTACAGAGGCTCCACATACAGTCACACCCATTAGGGCTCCTCTCCTCTCTGTTTTACATGAACAGACTTAGATCTGAGCCTTGATTGCCGCTAGTGTCCATGACTGTCTCAAGGCCTATATAAGGACTGCTATTAGTCATAGACATGTACACACGCACATGGAAAGATATTATGCACATCCAGACTGCTTGATATGCAAAAGTATAAGGCCATCTCTGTACATCGTTTGTACAATAATCTGTCAGGGAGAAGAAGGGCTTTGTTGCTTAAGAGGTTTGAAAAAAATATGGCGGTCAATAAGTTCATTAAATGGTGCTTTCCCACAAGTGTGGGACAAACTGTCGCCAAATGTTTGGTGGATAAAGAAGAGAATGCCGTCCTTCATTGGTCTCGGAGGACAACCCAAAGGACAGCTCTCTAGAGGGAGACATAAAGGGCCACAGAAGACGCTGACAGCTCCCAAATGCCACCAGAGTGCAAATGTTATTAGAAGTGCGTGTCAGATGTACTTATGTCACAGGAGCATCCTTATGACGGAGAATTTCATGCTTTTCAATCCAAGGCTTCTCTTTCTTCTCCTCCCCACTCTGCTCTCACATGGAGACACATATGCATTTGGTTAAAAAAAAAAAAAAAACCTTTTCGTAATGCGAAATTAGGTCAGAAAACCACTATTTTTTTGGGGTCTTAGAGCAAATTAAATATCCATCCGTCCAGGCCTCGGGACTAGGGAGAACCCATAGTGGTCTCCTGCTATTGTTATTTGTCCCTAGTCATTTGAGGAGTTACTTATACCTTAATAACCAAGTCAAGCGACGTATGGCCTAGCTAGCTGCATCCCTTCACTCCACTCACCCACGATCTGTTCCTAGCCACCTTCCCTCCTCCTTTCTTTCCACTCACCCACAATCATGCCATGCTCCTGTCGCTTGACGATGTCGAAGGAGTTCTGGACGTTTCCCTCCAGAATGTCGAAGACAATGTCAGAGCTGAGTTGGGGGGAGGAGTGCGCCGGCGACATGGTTCTCAGGAAAACGATCTCTGTTGGAAGAAGATAACAATTAGAGACAAAAGAGCTTTACAGAGCTTTAAACCCACATAATCAGGCTGGGATTGAAACAGCCAGGCTCGTGCCAACTTCTCCTCGGGGGAAGACAATTAAATGGGAGGCGGCTGAGCTCTGGGTTTATTGTGTGCAGAGGGGGTTATGACGGGGCAAATGGGTGTTCAGTGCTGTTGTTCAGTTGGAGGCCTGCAATTCCTAAACACCCCGATGAGGAGCTCATGAGAAACAACAAGGATTTAACTTCCCATGAAGTTGAGGATGAGTGTGTCTGAAACATGCACCACATGTAGGACCAAGTTTGTCTCGGTTTGTCTGTGTGTGATTACAGTGGTCAGTCAGTCAGATCCATCCTAAGTGACACTTAGTCATTGGTTTTGGGCTAGCGGCTAGCCAATACTTGATAGTGTTACCAGTACATTAACCTCATCCCCAGGCTTTGGATGAACACAGCTCAAATATATACTGAGTTTGGGAGGATATGTCTGGTGCACGACATTACAAGTACGCTGTCAACAACACTCTTAAGCATTGGCTGATTTTGGGCAAGAGGTAACATAAAAAAAAGGACTACACTTGCAATATTTTTTTTTATATAACATGCAGTGGAAAAAACACTGGTTCTGAAAACAAGAAAGTTAGCTGTAATCCAAATAAGTGTCTGAGATTGCGCCACCTACCTTCTGGCTTGGTGAACTCCCTGAAGGTGGGCAGGGAGATGACGGTGTGGGAGATGGAGTGTACGGGGTCAGGACACAGCCAATGTCGTTGGGCTGGCATGACTTCACACAGCGGATGGTGTCTGAGCGCTCAACCCTCGCCCTGCTAAGAGAAGAAAAACATGCACACACAGCCTCTGACCTTTAGGGGTGAGACTATAAAAAGCCTTTAGGCACCAACCGCCTTCAGTTCCTCCCCTGGTGGTCACAATGACAGGGCATCCTCTTCAAAGGGAGAAGTACAACCGCACAATCAGGGACTCAGCAGGGCCTGTGAAAAGACCGCTACACAAACACGATCTGTCCGACGACAGCGGGGGATGCTGGGTATAATGTTCGACATTAAAAAATATAATAAAAATGGTACTGAATGTGGCTAGCAAGAATAATAAAACAATGACGGACAAAGATCACACAGCAGGCAGATTGTGCCTGCTGGAGGCTTTGGTAGACGTGGATGGTTCAGTTTCTGATATGGTTCAGTTTCTGATGTGGTTCAGTTTCTGATATGGTTCAGTTTCTGATGTGGTTCAGTTTCTGATGTGGTTCAGTTTCTGATGTGGTTCAGTTTCTGATGTGGTTCAGTTTCTGATGTGGTTCAGTTTCTGATGTGGTTCAGTTTCTGATGTGGTGGTTCAGTTTCTGATGTGGTGGTTCAGTTTCTGATATGGTTCAGTTTCTGATGCACCGGTTGTGGGGTTATTTTGAGGAGAGAAGAGGAGTGAAATATGAAATACTAAGAGGAGATGGGAGAATGATGCACGACCTGCTCGCGGGAAAATATTTTGGATTTGTTGAGCGTGTGTCCCCGGCTTCGTATCTGATAATCCCCTGAGGAGAATTTATGGGACGAGGGGGGTTCTAAAAGTCTCCTAAATTGTGAAGAACATGACTAGACAACTCCCAAGCGCTCCAAGCTGCTCTCATCCCATTATTTAAGACGGTTTATTTCACAGTCTAATCAGTGGCAGCTCAAGGGGAGACCCCGCTGAAACAAACGCCACCCACCAGCATACCTACAACTACAGGGCCGCTACGCTGCCAGGAACCTGTACTGGAATCTGAGAGGAACTGCTTCTTCACCACCAAGCACCAGGGACAGAGCCCCGTCTTTAAATCATCAAGGCCCTGGGGATGACGAGAGAGGTCCTGGTTACAAAACATATCAAAACAAATTCTGCAACTCAACGTCAGCTGTTATCTCCTCAGCTTGGTGTAGTGTAAGGATGTATCATGCTCTTCCCAATGAACTCAGCTTCTCTATGAACCTAGTCCAAACAGCCAAAATACCCTATATGCCGCTTAAATAGTCTTGTGTGGATGGGCTTCAAACAGAAGTTTATGCAATGTGCGTCACCCTGTAAGTAGCTGGCCAGTGCCTATATGATTTGGCTCTGGTTTCCAAGAGTAACATGTATAGATCCAGTCAACGTCCACCACTGCTCCAGTATAATATATAATGTAGCTACATAGTGGTTCATTATCTCTCCTCGTGGGACCTATAGGCAGCAGCTCAACTCCAGGCCAGAACCTGGCTCGGGTTGCACGGCTCCTTACATGGAGAGAGGGGAGAAGCCCCTGACAAAAAGTAAAGCCGCCACTGGGTAGGGGCTTGTAATTAGCAATTAGCGGCTGGGTCCAAGTTTTGCTTTGGTCCAGGCCAAAGCCACAAAATGTTCTCCAAGTTTATAATACTTCGGCCTGCAGCAGCGAGAGGGGAGAGCAGGCCCTGGAGGACAGGGCGAATGCTCTGCTCCGCTGGGCCACAGAGTAAATTGACGAGATTATAATGACCCAGGGTGAACTGCCCCTCGCCCAGAGCGGGGTACATCAAAGACAAGACAGCAAGTGGAGAAGAGTGCTAATTATGGCCTCTGTGTGTGTGTGTGTGTGTGCGTGTGCGTGTGCGTGTGTGTGTGTGTGTGTGCGTGTGCGTGGGTGGGTGGTGTGTGTGTGTTTGTGTGTGCGTGGTGTGTGTGTGTGCGTGCGCGTGCGTGGGTGGTGTGTGTGTGCGGTGTGTGTGTGTTTGTGTGTGCGTGGTGTGTGTGCCACAGGAAGGCCCTTGCGTCCCAGTCCTCTCATCTCTCTCTCCAGCTCACGTGGCCCGGAGAGACCCAGCCCTACAGAAAAAACCCCAATACTTCAAGACCAGAAAGGAAAACAGACTGTTGGATGGGATGGAAGTCCTCTGGTCAAGCGCTGCAAAGTTTTCTGGGTAATTATTATTTATAGTCTGCTCATTGATAACGCCCCAACACAAATACAGCAGGGTATCATTCATTCTCCGAGCGGTGATGTTGCTCCGCCACAAATTGTTCAGACCACCGGCCAGAACCCAGATCCCCATAACTCAGTGTCAGAGTAGAGAGGAAAACCTAGTGTTCTGTAGCTGTGTCCCGACCGCCATGTTTTTTTTATTTTAAGGATATCCCCAATAGAGAGGTGCATCCTTACTGCTCTGACAGGCCAGGAGGAACCTGGTACCCACACATGAATTTACAGTTATTTTAAGCCACAGCCCAGGCAGGCTCTGACTAGTGGCCTAACGGCACGTCAGGCTATTTATACTGTGTGCTAGACATATTTCCTTGTCTTCCACGACTGCATCCCATCACCTGTCACTAGCCCTGCCTTGTATTTGATTCACTGTGTGCTTGGTTTTATACACGCAGTATGCAGTAGAATCTATCTGTGCATTTCACATTATTCCTAAAATATCAATAGGCTGGTGCAGGATGTGAGACCGGTTTAGAAGTATGTACATCCAACAATTAACTGCTTCCACCAAATCAACCATGACTTGACAGTGCTAATACGCCATATAAAACATTGATAATCACCTACGGGAATATCACAGTTCTATTAAAACAGATGTGCCACTGAAAATATGTTTTTACAAATCACATACTCTTGCCCCATACATTAACTGCATACTTAGGTTACAGGTAATAGTGCCCCCAGCTATGTAATTCTCTTATTCAAAATGAGATAGCTGATGCTGTCCACAAAACATACTGTCTGTTAGAAAGTAGATCCGGATTGAACGTCTGATTCAATTTATTCAACAAATCAACACTAAGATATTAGGACTACACCATGTAAATGATCATTCACAATACTGTACAGTAATCAATAGGCATCCCCAGGCAACTACCTCAATACCCGGCCCTAGAGTGCCACCTAGTGGCCATTCAAACAACATACCTCCAACAGAGGACATTACATTTGGCCTGTCTTGCTGGGGAATACATGGAATAAGCTACAGTAATCACGAAAACAAAACAGGAACAAAAACAAGGAGACAAATGACAGCTATGCGGCTTTAGGTCTACGTCAGCTGTGTTAGTGTTTGCTTATCGTGGCAGTGTTTGCTCTTTTTTTGCTGTTGTCGTTACAGACCTATTTTTGTTGCTATGCTACTACTCCCTACTCTGGACCGGCATTATAGGGTGCTCCTGGACAACAAACACAAGGACTTTGGCTAGGTAGGTGCTGGTGGTGCCGTAACGCAGCAGTCTCATCTCCAGAGACAGCTCAAAGTCCTGTGGCTCGGTGATGGGCTGCACCACAGCCATCACGCCACCAGAGGGTACTCTCTGAGAGCTGAAGAAGCTGCCCTCGTTGCCGCTGACGATGGCAATCTGGATGTGGTCTCCGGGCACGGTGTTGGACGGGCCCATGCGAAAGACGTTAGTTGGCACAGGGATGTTGGTGGGAAAGGTGAGATGGTAGTAGGTTATTCTCAGAGGCGAGGCCAGGCACTCGCTAGACTGATTGCAAAGCAAGGGCTCACAACGACTGTAAGGAAAGACAAGGGCCAGGGACAGAACAAGAGAAGACAAAGACGGACAGATAGAACAAACAGAGAAACAGAGAAAATAGAGAGGTATAAGTTTGATTTGCCATGCATGGCATGCTGCTAGCTGGGTGGGACTAGGTTGGTAGGGACAAAGTCACATCAGAATCAGCAGCCTCATGTGTTTCTGTGGAACGGCAAGTGTCATATCAAAGCAAAGTATTACATTTCGTCACTCAACTGCCTGCATTAACACGGAATATAACAGAACATGCTTTAACTGAATCCTAACTGATTGTGCATCAACATTGGGCACAGCGTCCATACAGAGGTAGGAGTTGGAGATGGGCTTTAGGTTGTGTATACACTATAGAGCAGTGGCCATAAAATAACTGGTGCCTGATCCACACTATACCGACCCGACCATGCCGTGCTGGCTCTGATATCTTTATTTTCACATTATCCTTTCCATCCACATCCTGGATGTGTAACCAGGCCAGCCCAGTAATGCTTGACTCGGGCTCAGTAGAGTGAAAAGGCTTATGTTCTCTTGACCCACAAGGAGTTCCCTGAAATCATGAGAATTTAACTGAGAACTCCTTACCTGACAAGCTTGTGACGTTGGCCATACTAACGTACTGCATACTTCAACTGCATACGACACAGTAAATCAAGTAAAGTTGAAATGACAAAGTAAAAACATTTAGAGTTAAATTCACTCTACTGGAATTAACCCTGAACAGAGTGATATGCTCCCGGGAGTTAGTGTTGATAACTGGAGTTAATTGGGACTGAGTACTTTGAACTCCATTAACAGTAACCAGAGATAGGAAGTTAAAACTAGTGATGCAGAACAGAGCTTCTTGAAGCATTGAGGTTTTCCAGACAATTCTGTCGAAAATAGGTTGTTTACTCAAGGCATTGATCAACACAGTGTACACTAGTGGCACCTGCTGGTCAAAATAATTTAGAGCAGCCAAATTATTATAAATTACATCCCACACACTGTAGTGCATTCACAGCATAACCTTTTTGTTTTCTACCAAACCAATACTGAACCAATCAGGTGGTTAAATTAGTGATGTTACATTTAATAAAGGAGCTCCGAGGCATGTGTCAAAATCGCTAAGCAGTGTACTGATGCCTGTATCACATTACCAGAAGCACGTGATCAATGATGTCCAAACGTCGTTTTGTCAGACAACCACCTGATTGGTTTGGTAGAAGACAAAAAGGTTATGCTGTGTATGCACTACAGTGTGTGGGACGTCATCTATAATCACTTGGCTGCTCTAAATTCTTTGACCAGCAGGTGCCACTAGTGATGAATAATAAACCTTTTTTCGACACAATTGGCTGTAAACCTCAATACTTCAGAAAGCTTTGTTTCCCCATCACCTGATAAAACTATGGAGTTATCCACAAATCTGGGAGTTATTGTCATATTTCTCAGCATGCTCTGTTGCAGGTAAATTTTTTGAATTGTTTGTTTCAAAATCTGTGTTTTCACCATAATTATTTCTGATCCACACAATGTTATATGTAACATACATTTTCCTAAACTAATCTAATCTGTAAGTGGTTGGATTTATTGCAACTCTTACTGAGAAGGCTTCTCCAGTTTACTTTATGTAGGTAGTCTCTAACAACAGTGCTCTTCTCCCTGCTCTGACATGCAAAGAAGTTGTGGGTGATATAAAATTGCTGGACAATCCTCACTTTAAAATCGATACCAACAAAGATTGGATGTCATATTGCAAGCTACCTTTATATGACACGTTAATATAACACCCTGAAATGTGCCCATGTAAACCTCCAAATAGTGTTGAGTTTGACAACACAGGACTTGAATTAACTCTAAATAATGAACTCTAGAATAACGAACACCCCTGCAGAGAGTTATAAAAGTAACTGATTTATTTTCAATTAATACTGTACAAAGTGAAACGCAATGGCGTAGAGTTAAATATCAACGTTAACTTCAGCATATACAACTGTGAAAAAATAACTGTTGCCAGAGTACGTTTTACTCTTTTAGACTAGTACCAAATGTTGTATGTGGCAGAGTAAAAATTTCTTCAATTACAGATAACTTTACTCTGTCATTTAAACTGTGTATGTACTCAACATTACATACTATTTCGCACATCCGTTTAGTAAAAAGTATGCAGTATGACACGGCCGCAAAACAGTAGTAGTGGCTGAGCAGGTGGGGCAGGGCCGAGTGTGGGTGGATTTTTCCAAATTCAACAGACATGCATCGCATTAACCAGCCTGATAATAACCAGCCTGATAATAACCAGCCTGATAATAACCAGCCTGATAATAACCAGCCTGATAATAACCAGCCTGATAATAACCAGCCTGATAATAACCAGCCTGATAATAACCAGCCTGATAATAGCTAAATTCCAATTAGATTAATTTCTCTAAGCTCTGAATAGATTAAGAATGGCTTTACAGGCCTATTCAGGTTGGTTATAGGCAGACTATCATATTCGACCTATACCGTAGCCCATGTAGCCCATATAGCCCATCTAAAAAGGACTAAAGACAGAAACTGATCATTTGGTTTCATGTCAACATATTTATTAGTGAAACCATATGTGCTGTAACACATATAAATGAAATTAAACAGCCTAGAACACACCCTAAAACGTTTCGTATGTTCAAATCAAAAGGCTATTGGACCGAAAAACGTGGACAGTTGGGTGCATTGCAAATTCAGAACCGCTGGACAGCAACATAATAAACTGAAGCACTGAGCATTGGGAAGGAGATCTGAATGACTGCTAAAGGCTCAAATAATTAAATAGGTAGCCTAGCCTACAAAAACAAAAAACAATCCAGACGTTCAAATCAAAAGGCCTGATTAACATGACATCAGTACCGCAGCCACATCCCGAGTCCCTGGTGCCGACACATTCAGAAATAAAATAAAATGCAATTGTATTGGTCACATGCGTCAAATACAACAGGTAGAACGCTTACTTTACAAGCCCTTAACCAACAATGCAGTTCAAGAAATAGATTTTTACTAAATAAAATTAAAAACTAAAAACTTACAATAAAATTACAATAACGAGGCTATAAACAGGGGGTGCCGGTACCGAGTCAATGTGCGGGGGTACATGTTAGTCGAGTTAATTTGTACATGTAGGTAGTGGGATAGTGATAATTCATAGATAATAAACAGCGAGTAGCAGCAGTGTAAAAACAAAGGGAGGGGGGTGTCAATATGTAAATAGTCCTGGTGGCCATTTGATTAATTGTTCAGCAGTAATATGGCTTGGGGGTACAAGCTGTTAAGGGGCCCTTTGTACCTAGACTTGGCGCTCTGGCACCGCTTGCCTTGCGGTAGCAGAGAGAACAGTCTATAACTTGGGTGACTGGAGTCTTTGACATTATTTTGGGCCCTTAGACACCGCCTAATATATAGGTCCAGGATGGCAGGAAGCTTGGACCCAGTAATGTACTGGGCCGTACGCACTACCCTCTGTAACGCGGTACGGTCGGATGTCGAGCAGTTACCATACCAGGCGGTGATGCAACCTGTCAGGATGCTCTCGATGGTGCAGCTGTAGAACTTTTTGAGGATCTGGGGACCCATGCAAAATCCTTTCAGCCACCGGAGTGCCCTCTTCACAACTGTCTTGGTGTGTTTGGACCATGATAGTTTGTTGGTGATGTGGACACCAAGGAACTTGAAACTCTCGACCCGCTCCATTACAGCCCCGTCGATGTTAATGGGGATCTGTTCGGCCCTCCATTTCCTGTAATCCACGATCAACTCCTTTGTCTTGCTCACATTCAGGGAGAGGTTGTTGTCCTGGTACCACACTGCCAGTTCTCTGACCTCCTCCCTATAGGCTGTCTCATCATTGTCGGTGATCAGGCCTACCACTGTTGTGTTGTCAGCAAACTTAATGATTGTGTTGGAGTCGTGCTTGGCCACACAGTTGTGGATGAACAGGGAGTACAGGAGGGGCCCCAGTGTTGAGGATCAGCGTGGCAGATGTGTTGTTGCCTACCCTTACCACCTGGAGGCGGCCCGTCAAGAAGTACAGGATCGAGTTGCAGAGTGAGGTGTTTAGTCCCAGGGTCCTTATCTTAGTGATGAGCTTTGTGGGCACATGGTGTTGAACGCTGAGCTGTATTCAATGAACAGAATTCTCACATAGGTGTTCCTTGTGTCCAGGTGGGAAAGGGCAGTGTGGAGTGCGATTGAGAGTGCATCATCTGTGGATCTATTGGGGTGGTATTTGAATTGGAGTCGGGATGATGGTCTTGATGCGAGCCATGACCAGCCTTTTAAAGCACTTCAAGGCTACTGACGTAAGTGGTAGTGGTAGTCATTTAGTCAGGTTACCTTCACCTTCTTAGGCACAGGGACTATGGTGGTCTGCTTGAAACATGTAAGTATTACAGACTCAGTAAGGAAAAGGTTGAAAATATCAGTGAAGACACTTGCCAGTTGGTCCGCGCATGCTCTGAGTACATGTCCTGGTAATCCGTCTGGCCCCGCAGCCTAGAGAATGTTGACCTGCTCACATTGGCTATGGAGAGCGTGATAACACAGTCATCAGGAACAGCTGGTGCTCTCATGCATGCTTCAGTGTTGCTTGCCTCGAAGTGAGAAAAAAATGCATTCAGCTCATCTGCTAGGCTTCCATCACTGTGCAATCAGCGGCTGGGTTTATCTTTGTAGTCGGTAATAGTTTCCAAGCCCTACCACATCCGATGAGCGTCAGAACCGTGGTAGTAGGATTCCATCTTAGTCCTGTATTGATGCTTTGCCTGTTTGATGGTTAGTCTGAGGGCATAGCGCAATTTATTCTAAGCGTCCGGATTAGTGTCCCGCTCCTTGAAAGCGGCAGTCCTAGCCTTTAGCTCAGCGCGGATGTTGCCTGAAATCTATGGCTTCTGGTTTGGATATGTACGTACGGTCACTGTGGGGACGACATCGTCGATGCACTTATTGATGAAGCCAGTGGCTGAGGTGGGATACTGCTCAATGCCAATGGATGAATCCCGGAACATAATCCAGTCTGTGTCAAACAGTCTGACCATCTTTCCGTATTGAGCGAGTCACTGGTACTTCCTGCTTTAGTTTTTGCTTGTAAGCAGGAATCAGGAGGATAGAATTATGGTCAGATTTGACAAATTGAGGGCGAGGGAGAGCTTTGTATGCGTCTCTGTGTGTGGAGTAAAGGTGGTCTAGAGTTTTTTTCCCTCTGGTTGCACATGTGACATGCTGGTTGAAATTTGGTAAAATTGATTTAAGTTAGCCTGCATTAAAGTCCTTGGCCACTAGGAGCGCCACCTCTAGATGAGCATTTTCTTGTTTGCTTATGACCTTATACAGCTTGTTGAGTGTGGTCTTAGTGCCAGCATCGGTTTGTGGTAACAAATAGATGGCTATGAATAATATAGATGAAAACTCTCTTGGTAGATAGTATAGTCTACAGCTCATCATGAGGTACTCTACTTCAGGTGAGGAATACTTCTTAAACATTAGACATCGCGCACCAGCTATTATTGACAGATAGGCACACACCCCACCCCTCGTCTAACCAGACGTAGCTGCTTTGTCCTCCCGATGCACGGAAAACCCAGCCAGCTCTATATTATCTGTGTCGTCGTTCAGCCACAACTCAGTGAAACATAAGATATTCCCATTTTTAATGTCCTGTTGGTAGGATAGTCTCGATCGTAGATCATCCAGTTTATTTTCCAGTGATTGCACGTTTGCCAATAGAACGGATGGTAGAAGTGGTTTACCCACTCGCCAACAAATTCTCACAAGGCACCCTGACCTCCACACTCTGTATTTCCGTCTTTTCTTCACGCGAATGACGAGGATTTGGGCCTGGTCTCAGGGAAGCGGTATATCCTTAGAGTCGGATTCATTAAAGAAGAAATCTTCATCCAGTTCGAGGTGAGTAATCTGATATCTAGAAGCTATTTTCGGTCATAAGAGATGGTAGCAGCAACATTACGTACAAAATAACTTACAAAGAATGCGAAAAAACTAACAAAATAGCACAGTTGGTTAGGAGCCCCTAAAAAGGCAACCATCCACTCCAGAACTGCTGGACAGCAAAAGATGATTTTGTATTTAGTTTAAAAGCTCTGAGGAAGGCCAAGAGCTCTGACAAGCTCTGACGAAGGCCAAGAGAACAAAACAAATGTTCAATTAGGAAACAGAAATCCACCTAAAAAAAATAAAAATACTTCTGTTTTCAAAGATGTAGCTTACAATGCAATACGGATGATCATTTTAAAGAAAACAAAAACTACTTTTCCTACATTTGAACACCACCACAGAAGCTTCACTATTCGGCATCTTCCCAATTATGTAGCCTAGTTTTGTTGTCTGGCTTCTTCAAGAGAACTACGGCCTATCACTCGCAGCCCATCTCTTCCAATGCATTGTGGAAAAGAGTGCATTGAATTTTACTAGACGAAGAGCCAAAATTAGTATAACATCCTGGCATTTAAACATACCAATTTTCGCACACTGAGAATGCATCATGCGCGATTGCATTGTTTCCCGCTATTAGTTGATTTCGGTAGCACATCCCCATATCTAATTGATCAGCTGTTGTCAAAGTCAAAATGAGCCTACTATTTAGGACGCAAGTACGAGTATGTGAACTTAAAACAGACATATACCCTCATTATTTGAGAAAGAGACCTCAGGTAGGTAGGTACTCACATCTCCCCTGCTTGGCGGTAGTTGGGCGGACACTCGAATGACAGGCATCTGAATCCACCCTGCACGTTAAAGCAGCTCTCTGTCACAGAGCATGTGTGTGTTCCTGTCACACACTCATCAACATCTGGACAGGAAGAGAAACAAATAAACTCAGAACCACAAAAATGGGAAATCCTTTATATCAAAACATAAAACTGTTAGACCGCTAATCTAAAGCCTAGGCATTAGCTCAGGGAGCTAGCATACATTTTCAGGTCTCAGGCGGGGTTACTCATGTATCCCCGAATCACCACGGTTACAATATGTCTTCTGATCTGAAGTATGACCATGACCCCATGCTGTGGACTCCTGCACCCCCCTGAGGAGTGAGGCCTTACCCTGGCAGCTGCGTCCATTGGGAGCCAGGGTGTAGCCGGTGGCGGGGCAGGTGCAGTAGAAACTCCCAGGGGTGTTGTTGCAGCGGTAGGAGCAGATGTGACCCCCGGTGGGCAGGGCACACTCATCAATGTCTGGAAAGGTCAGAGGTTAAAGATCAGAGGTCAAACATGGTGGATGTAAAGGGTACAGGAAGTAAAGATAAGAAATACCTCAGTTATGGGGCTCCTGATTGGGTTTGACAGTAGGCTATGGATCATCGGATACCGTTTTAGCATCTCCTACCTTCACAGTTGATGCCATCTATGTCACTGAGCTGGTAGCCACGGCGACAGTAGCACTGGTAGGAGCCATACACGTTGGCACACTCTTGACTGCAGGGGCTGCTCTCACATTCATTTAGATCTACAACCAACAATATAACTCAGTTAGAGATAACACTAGTGACACAATGTATCTGATGATTTATGCATATGTACAGTCGCTAGTGAAAGTCTACACACACTCCTTACACAGACTTCACATTTGCTGCCTTAAAAGGGAATTAATTTGATTATTTTGCTACTGATCTACACAACCTACTCCAAAATAAAGAAATTACGATGTCTTAATTGCGTATGTCTTCACACCCAGAGTTAATAGTTGGCGGAAGCATGTTTGGCAGCCATTATAGTTGTGAATAATTTTGAATACGATTGTACTAACTTTGCACAACTCTTAGGGCAACATGTACCAATTGTTTTTGTCAAAATTGCACAAGCTCAGTACATTTGTTTTGGGGTCATTGATGGACAGCAATATTCAAATCTTGTCTCTGATTTTCAAGCAAATATATGTCAGGATTGAGACTGGACCACTCAGGAACACTCAACACCTCTTGGAAAGCCATTATGGTGTGTCTTTGGCATACACTTTCTTGTAATTGTCCTGCTGAAAAATACAACTTTATCAAATGGTTCGGTTTTCAGAAGACTGAGATGGGTTTTCCTCTAACTTTATATCTGGGCTTTGCTCCTTTCATATTTATTTTGAACCTGACAAACTCAATAGTCCCTGCTGGTGACAAGCATACTCATAACAAAATGCTGCTACAGCAATACTTGAAAATACAGGGTTTCACTCTCTGTTTTGCCTTATTGGATTTGACCCAAGCCTGTAGTTTTTAATTTAGCCAAAAAAAAGTGTATTTATTTGCTGTGTTGTCTTTCAGTATTAATAAACAGCCTTGTTGAAAACATAATTGATGATTTGGAGTGGATTTTCTAACACAGACTTAATTATTTTCACTTTGTCACACAGGCCAGTAATGTGGAGTGAATGCAATGTTGTTGATCTGTATCTTCAAGTATTGTGGCGGCAGCATTATTTATGGGTATGATCGTCACCGGCAGGGACTGGTGATTTTGTCAGGATCAAAAGAAATATGAACGAAGCAAAGGCCAGATAAAAAGTTAGAGGAAACCCTGTCTCAGTCTTCTGAACACACATCCCTGGGATAGAGTTATATTTTTTACACAAATGTTAATTCCAAAGACACACCATAATGGATTTCCAATAGGTGTTGAGTGTTCCTGAGTGGTCCAGTCTTAGTCCTGACTTAAATCTGCTTGAAAATCAGAGACAAGGTTTGAATGTGGTTGTTCATCAATGACTCCCAACAAAATGTATTGTGCTTGAGCAATTTTGACCCCCCCCCCCAAAAAAGAAAAAAAGAAAATTGATATACGTTGCACTAAAAATTGTGCAAAGTTAGTAGAGTCTTATTCAAAATGATTCACAACTGTAATGGGTGCCAAAGGTGTTTCCACAGAGTATTAACTCTGGGGTGTGTAGATGTATGCAATCAAGACATCTTTGTGTTGTATTTGTTATTCATTTGGAAAATGTTCAGAAGAAGTTCTTGCACTTCGAAAATGTGAAGTATGTTGTGTACACCGATAGAAAATGTGAAGTATGTTGTGTACACCGATAGAAAATGTGAAGTATGTCGTGTACACCGATAGAAAATGTGAAGTATGTCGTGTACACCGATAGAAAATGTGAAGTATGTTGTGTACACCGATAGAAAATGTGAAGTATGTTGTGTACACCGATAGAAAATGTATCAAATTTGGAATTTTATTTTAAGACAGCAAAATGTGAAAACTGTGCAAAGGGAGTGTAAACTTTCGCTAGGCCCACATTGATCGTGTCCCCGCTTCTAAATATCAGGATGAGTTAGTTAAGAAGTTAAGAAATAAAATGGTATTTATTTATAGGAATATGGCATGCCTTTTTGTTAAATAACAGAAAACAAATCATTCAGTCGACAGTATAGATTATGGTGATATCGGCTACATGAACGCAGCTGCCACTGTATTGAAGACATTGGGCGTAGTTTATCATGGCGCACTATGCTTTATTAAGGGCGACAAGTTCAGTACACCTCACTGCCTTCGGTCTCAGAAAGTAGGCTGGCCCTCAGAGGTCTCGTAGATCGATGCATTGCACTCTTTCTGTTTATACAGCCCTCTTACACAAACCTCCGCCGTACCTTACTTCATTGTTAACCTACAGACGTACGAGCTACCAGACCCGGTCTCATGGATGGCTACCTTTGGTGATCCCTTCCATTTCCACTAAATTATGTAAATCTGCTTTTAGTTTTTTCGCACCTTACTTGTGGAATAATCTCAAACTCTCTAAAATGTGATGTTTTAGTGCCTCCAGATGTCCATATCTATACAGTTCCTGTACAATAACGGGGTATACAGTATTACCAGCAGTGCACACAGGAGGTGCTATTTCCTTCCAAGTGTTAAAATAAATGCTGACAAATGCTAACAAAGTGTTTTGTATCTCTGCTCTGCTTTTCGTAGTGTATCTTTAAAAATAAGATGCTGCACATGATCTTGAGAAAAGGACATGACCACAAACTTCAGTACGGCAAAAAAAAAAAGAGATGGCCAATAAGAGAAGCCCAGTTTTGAACACCTCTGTTATCCTTCGAAGGCTGCCTTACCGTCACAGTTCCTGCCGTCGCTGGCCAGCTTGAAGCCTTGGGTGCAGCTGCACTTATAGGACCCCAGGACATTCTCACACTTGTGGGCACAGAGGCGCCCAGGGTAGTGCCTGCACTCGTTGATATCTAAGACACAGAAGAAAACGACACTAACTTGAACATCTACAGTTTGAGCAAGCACAGATGACTGTATCCAGTATCCTGGTCCTGTATGACACATCTACAGACCCAAGCACAGAGGACAGTATCCTGGTCTTGTATGACTCGCTTGACCGAGTATGGCGCTTGCAACGCCAGGATTGTGGGTTCGATTCCCGAAGCCACCAATAACGTAAAAGAATATATGCATGATTGTCCATCGCTTTGGATATAAGCATCTGCTAATTGGCATATATTTGATAAACTGTGTGGTTTGAGAACTGCTCTAATTACGTTGGTAACCAGTTTATAATAGCAATAAGGCACCTCGGTGGTTTGCGGTATTTTTTAATTTTACCTTTATTTTACTAGGCAAGTCAGTTAAGAACAAATTCTTATTTTCAATGACGGCCTAGGAACAGTGGGTTAACTGCTTGTTCAGGGGCAGAACGACAGATTTGTACCTTGTCAGCTCGGGGATTCGAACTTGCAACCTTTCGGTTACTAGTCCAACGCTCTAACCACTAGGCTACCTACACTGACCCTTAACTTGAACCCTTTGTCATAAGACCTACATAACACTGTGACAACACTGACATGACAGATGTCATAAACAGTCATGACTGTTGGCGTCCTGCTTACGTCAACTGAAATCACACTGCCATGTAACTACTAGGAGGATAAGGTCAGTGCGTACCTTCGCAGACGCGGCTGATGCTGTTGAAGATGAAGCCAGCCTTACACTCACAACGGAACGATCCTACCAGGTTGATACAGCCGTGGCCTGCACACGCTCCGTCAGGACCCTTACACTCATCGATATCTGCACCAGGGGGGAGCGAGACCACAAGATATTACAGGAAGAAACAAGCACATTCTTAAGCAAAAGAATGCATTCCAAAGGATAGCGAGGCCACAGGTAATACATGGAAATGTAGGCTACAGTATCCGGTAGCTGATGCTAATCAATGGAGGTGAACATGGCAGAGATCCATTCTAGCAGTGCTGCAGTGTACACCGGGCATGTTGAGGCTCCCTTGGACAGAGGTGTCCAATATAGCCCAGGAGTGGGGCCTTATGGAGGTCTTATCCCCAACTGGCACGATGAGGTCTAAGTATGCAAGTGAGGCAGCTGTACGTACCCACGCACCGGTTGCCGCCGTCGTTGAGGTGGTATCCCCGGCCACAGTTGATAGAGTTCCTCTGGCAGGTGAAGGAGCCCATCGTGTTCATGCATAACTGGCCAGGGCGGCACGGCTCTGTCTGGGCCAGACACTCATTGATGTCTGGGATAGAGGTCAGAGGTTATACTGTACAGACGGGCAAAGATTATCTATATATTGACAAGATATTGGACTGTCTGCTCTAACAATGGGAATGAATGTTCGCAAATGCGGAAGGCCAGGCGGGAGGAGGAGGAGCTTGTGGGAACATTCTAGCCAATGAGAGGGCAGGTACTCATGTGAACAACATGCCCAACTCTGATATAAAATTGTTTTTTCAAAGTTGCCGGGATACCACGTGAGTCCACTTAAATCAGTACATTCGTAACAACCGAAACATTATGAAACTTCTATTTGATCAAATAAGCCTCACTTAGAAAATGTGCAATTAAATTTGGTGTTGACCGAATTCGACACTCTCTCATTGACCTTCATACAAAAAAATCCCACTTGGTCTGCTTTACGCTTATTTCTCGCAAGGACAGATTTTGGGGCGCAGGCAGACCTCTCGCTTCGCCTCTTCAACTCTGATATGGTTCACATAGGGCACCACAGGGTCATATCACTGAACCCCATGTGCCCCTTCCTCCCCGCCACCACTACGATGATGAGTTCCTAAAATATGCCATGTATGTCAGAGAACACTGTGAACTGTACTTTGAAGATACTGGGTTTGGGGGTACATGTGGGATGGATGGGGTTATGTGTAGCCTTGATGATAGGTTGCCATGGTAATGTCTGTCAGGGTCCTGATGCTCACCGATGCAGCTGCCCATGGCGTCCTGGATGTATCCATCGCCACACTGGTTCTTGGGCAGACAGCGGAACGACCCCTGAGTGTTCTGACACTCAAAGTCCGGGGAGCAGTTGTGGGTGCCCGACTCACACTCGTCAATGTCTGGGGAAAGAAGGCATGTTGTACGAGGAAAATCAAACTGTATGTGATTCAAATCTATTCGCATAAATATTCAACAATAGTTTCATTGCAAGTCAAATTCTACCAGCTGGGAATAGATAGAAAGAGACAGACAGACGGACAGACGGACAGACGGACGGATAGACAGATAGATCCAGTTTATCATGGATGTATGAATCATGAATCATACATATTGATCCTTCCTTATTCCCTTTCCCCCTGTAGGAGGCATTGTGTTGTGACCTCTGACCTTTGCAGTTGTTGCTGTCCGTGAGCTCATAGCCAGTACCACAGCTGACCTCTCTCTGGCAACGGAATGACCCCACTGTGTTGATGCAGTGCTCGCCTCCTCTGCAGTTACTGGCCCCCAGCAGGCACTCGTTTATATCTGGGAGATGGAGGGAGGAGCCGTATCTAAGAGGTGAGAAATCCTAGTCCTGGGGAGCTACTAGATGTTTTATTCCAGCTCACTAACTTTTCAACAAGATATGGCTGGTACTGTACCTCCAGTCTACTCACCCTCACAGTTCTTCCCATCTGGTTTGAGTTTGTAACCTTTGAAGCAGGCACAGGTGCTGTTGCCCACACATTCCTGTGCACACTTGGCTAATCCTGTGCACATTATAAACAAACAGAAGATAAATGACTCGTGTTCCTGACTTTCTCTGTGAGGACACAGTCTATTACTAACATGTGAAGGTCATGTGTGGAGGGGTTGTTACCGCTGCTGCACATGTTATTTGGGGAGGGATTCTCCTTCTCAGTGAGGGTCTCGTTGTCTTTGTCAGAAACTGTGGGGAAAGACAGGAGAAGATTGACCAGTATTGGCCAAATCTAAGTTCGCAAACAAAGAGTGTTGAAACCAATGAATGCATCAGGACATTGGAGTTCTTTACTAAAACGACAGTATCGTGTCTCCTAATGACCACCAGAGGGCAGAGTAGCATTGGACATACACTAGAAAGAATAACGTTCCAAACATCCTTCCACTCTCCACACCTCTCTACTCCAGCGTTCACCTCCTCCTACCACTCCACTCGCTTGACTTCTCCACCGTCTCTTCCCTCGATCCCTCCACCGTCTCTTCCCTCGATCCCTCCACCGTCTCTTCACCCTCTACCATTAGTCCTTCCCTCGTCTTAGAGTTGATTCTCTTACCCAGGGAGTTTCTGGTCTCCACATCAGGGGCTCCGTCATCGCAGCAGGCCCGGGACACCAGGCCACACTGATAGCCCAGAGACAGGCTGTGGTCACAGGTCAGACCATGCTCGCGAGCAGCCCGGCCCAGCAGACAACAGTCACAGCACATCTGAAGGGGTCAGACCAGAGATATACTATTACTCAATGTGTTTATATGCTTAATTTTTTTAAACTTTATTTAACCAGGCAAGTCAGTTAAGAAAAAATTCTTATTTTCAATGACGGCCTGGGAACAGTGGGTTAACTGCCTGTCCAGGGGCAGAACGACAGATTTGTACCTTGTCAGTTCGGGGGTTTGAACTCGCAACCTTCCGGTTACTAGTCCAACGCTCTAACCACTAGGCTACCCTGCCGCCGTAGAATAACAGATGGACGGATGGACGGGGGGAAATTACATCATCATCACCACCACCACTTTACAACTTCCCCACCATCATCTATCACCATTTTCTGAAGGGGACCATCCGGGGTTGTCAAAGGGGAGGAATCTAGTTTGAGTGTGTCTGTCTGGTCTGTCTATCATCTCTGTCCTTGAGGTGTTGAGTGGTGCGGTTGTGGCAGGCAGCCTTGTGGTTACGAGCGTTGGCCCAGTAACCAAACAGTCGCTGGTTCGAATAACCGAGCTGACTCTTAAAAAAGAAAAAAAAAGAAAACTATGTGCCCTTGAGCAAGGCACTTAACCCGTAATTGCTCCTGTAAGTCACTCCGGATAAGAGCGTCTGCAAAATTACAAAGAAAATAAAGTGGTAGTGTGCTGAGAGCTTTTAGGGGGAGCTTAAAAATGACCATGGTATGCTATGGTTCTTCCCCCACTCTAAACTCCCATTCATCAAACGCAGCACACCTCAATGCAATCAGCCGACACCTGCAATTCGGGGGCGGATCAAGTAAAGGCGTGTTGCTGCCTGCACTAACAACGACCTCATTCTCCTGGGCAAATGTACTGTGGCTCACTAGGGAAAATGCTTCAAGGACCTTGACTGATGCCATGGTGTGCAGCGGGATGGGGGCATAGAGGGTTGTGTAGGATCCCGAGGAAGAGGGCAGCCAGGTGTAGAGAGCCTACCCTGGCAGAGAGTATCTGAGGGGAATTGATCATCTACCTGTCAGCAACAAGCTCCATTCCTCACTCCTCCCCAGAGTGACATGTTTCAACCTGCTCACCAGGCACACACACATGCTGACACTCAATCTCATTCACTCTCCTGCAAAAATTGCGCGTCCATTGGAGTGATGTACGGTGATCAGCGTGAGGTTCTTGAAGCGGTCAATGATTACTTCCCCCGACACACTTTTGATACACGCACATACACACAAGTATTTGGCTGTATGCGCAAACGCGGACAGTCTTTCACACACACACGCACACACACACACACACACCTTGGCAGTCTTGGTCTCGCAGGTGCTTCCAGTGAACTGTGTGTCACAGACCCCCTGCTCTTTGGCCATGTTGATGCCACTGGTGCAGATATTGTCCTCCAGAACCGCAGCACAGCACTGCTCCTGCACTATCCTGTCAGACAGGAAGAGGAAAGACATATTCTGAACTCCATCACTGTGCTCCTTAGTGGAATAGAGCTCTGTCTCAAAGTGCTTCCTGTTAAAAAGAGCCCCGGGGGATGCTGGGGATCAGCTAATAGTCCTGGTTGGTGTAGCTGCTGTATGTGGGTTGAGTGAAGAAGGAAAGCTCTGTGTAAACTCAAGGTGGATTAAAACTTTGTTTGGTGTTCATAATCTTCACTTTACCGTTGGGTCAATGCAGCACTGTTTCCTATTGGCTTACCACGCTAACTGTTATGGGCACAGTGAAGCTAAGTTAAGAATCCATTATTTACCGTCACTGTTTTCACCCTCCCACCTCCCATTGGATGTCCCTCCTCTGATGGACACAGAGGGCTGCAGGGCGGCAACACTTCCTAGATAGAGTTGCAAAACTCCGGTAACCTTCCCAAAATTCCCAGGTTTTACCAGAAATCCTGCTTGGATTTTGTAACCCGAATTCCCGAACAACATTACTGGAATACATCCCTCTCTGAGTCTGGACCGGCCAGGGAGAACTTCCTGACAGCAGGATGACCAGTGATTTCCAACTATCTGACTATCTATCTGACCTGTCTCTCCAGCTGGAGTGGCTTCATGAATCTTTTACAGTAAAACCAGAAACCGTTACAGGACCGTAAGACTTCAAAGAAGAAAACGGAGGGAGACAAAGAGCTGTGTGAGTCTGTTGTAAATAATCAGATCTGAAGTGAGTGAGAGCAAGCAGAACACCTCTTTATCATGCCATCAACTGAGACTGGGTTACAGTGCTCCAGCTGGAGAGATGGTTTGCTACTCTGAGGAAGGACAATACGTTCAGGGGTGCTTGTGTCTGTCTGTCAGTGTGTCTGCCTGTTTCTGCCTGAAGGGAGGGAGTGAAACCCATTGTCTGTTTTACGAGATAGGGTACAGTGCAGCACTTAGATCTCCTCTCCACTCCACTCCTCTACCAACTAGCCTGTCCTTATCAACCCTCTTACCAGAAATTCTCTCTTTCCCTATAATCTAGATCTGTCCCCACGACAACTGCACTCTCGTCACCTCCGCAGAACCTTTTAAGGGCATAGCAGTGCTCCTGTCTGCCTTTTCTCTTCTTGTCTTTTTTTTGTGTGTCTGAAATAAGCTCTCTGATTTCCTGTTCTTCCCCTCTCCAGTCCTTTCCAGTTCTCTCTCTATAGCTTCACCTCTGTGGTATTTCCTGGATTTGGCAATACCCCCTCTCTCTAAACCCTAAACCCCCCCCCCCCTCAACCAAAAACCATCACACTTCCACACCTACTCTATAATTTGAAACAATTCTGGATCACTTGGGTAGCCAAGGTCAATACATTTGCCATCAGAGAGAAGATGAAGCGACAGATCTCCTCCTTATTGGCCTTGAAACTGTGGCAGAACACCTTCTACTCTTACTACCGGAGCTGTTATTACACTGTTATTATCACTAGTGTAATGTCTCCTGCTCTCACGTCAATTCAAGAATGTGGCTGGGGATGTACGACCGGGGGTACGTTAAAGTCATCTCGCACTATGGCCTACCACCATACCTATTGCACCATAGTCTAATCTATACCGTTTACAGTCAACCCCATGGGACTAATACTGAGGTAAGCAGTCCCCCCTATGGACACAGAGGTTAAGACCATAGAAATATAATCTATTTTCTATTGTCACTGTATTTCTCTGAGTAAGGCTGTTCAGTCAGAGAGTACATTAACTACTGTAAAAAAAAAAGGCCCCACTCACCTGCACGTGGTGGACTCAGAGATGAGAGGGATGGCTGTGCAGTCCTGGTTGTCAATGCCCCGAACCCGACCATCCTTACAGCACTCATCTATGGAGATCTGTTTTCCACCTGTGGATGGACACAACCACAACCAAACAGCGTGTGTTATTCATAGGCTTACGCTGAATGCTGTGGCTTGGCCTGCTGAAGCGAGTGCAACAGTATCGGTGTGGGAGATCTAGAGACCCAAAATGGAGTGTGACTCATCAGTCCTCTAAAACAGTTAAGAGACCCATGAGAGCTGTCAACATCTGCATCTCCCATGATAGGGGTGTTAGCCGGCTCAGCTAAAGCCCAGGCACTAGCGCCGTGAGCTAACGCTAGCCTTCAGGGCTCAGGTTACTCATGTAGCACAGAGCCACCTTCTATGTTACATAAGGTGACAGTCAACCCAAAGGGATAAGAAACACTCTCACATGAATTAGAAACTAAACTGTTAGAACAGAATAAATCGAAGTTTGCATACAACGGAGTCTATTTTGCTGGGTGAGTAATACATGAAGATTTACATGTTTAGAACGAATATGCAAAGTATGTTTACAAAAAGTGCAACAAAAATAGTCCAAAACACAAGTATATTGTTGTCACCCAATCGGAATGCCTCGACTCTGTAAACAATTCAGCCATCGCAATCAGATCAAATACATTCATTTCCTTGTGGTTAGTGTATTCTGCCAAACGTGAAATAGCTTTGGCAGGTTGGCTGGTCCTTTCTTGCTTTAGGCTTAAACAAAGGCCTGTCTGCCAAATTGGTTTTTATTAATATAAGTAATCCTAAAGGACTCCTAAAATTCCTCTGTTACTCAGTTGGTAGAGCATGGTGCTTGCAATGCCAGGATAATGGGTTCGATTCCCAGGACCACCCATACATAAAAAAATGTATGTATGCACGACTGTGAGTTGATAAATGGCATATGTCATTATTAAAGAACACTCAAGAGTAAAATCCTATTTGTTAATCTAATAAACCAGTTGTTGGAACAAGGAACAATAGTGTATTCAACCACTGACTATAATAACACATATCATAGTGGATCAGGGGATGTCTAACTGCTAAATCTAGCTTGGCTAACAAAACAGGATCAGAGGTTTCAAGTAAAGGAGGACAAGTGCCTGGAGGTTGTATCTTAAATTTACAGTTCCATAAAAAAAAGTACACAAATATATATTTTTAGTTCCAATTATTTCTGCCAGAGGAGGGAACTTGGTTTACCTCAGGGTCAGCCACCCTGATCTGGGGTATGTACAGTGCATTCGGAAAGTATTCAGACCTCTTGACTTTTTCCACATTTTGTTACGTTACAGCCTTAATCTAAAATTGATTAAATTAATGTTTTGTTTTCATCAATGTATATACAATACCCCATAATGACAAAGTGAAAAACAGGTTTTTAGACATTTGTGCAAATGGATTACAAATAAAAAACAGACTAATCTTATTTAGATAAGTATTTAGACCCTTTGCTATGAGACTCAAAATGTACCTCATGTGCATCCTGTTTCCATTGATCATGCTTGTGATCTTTCTACAACTTGATTGGAGTCCACCTGTGGCAAATTCAATTGTTTGGACATGATTTGGAAAGGCACACACCTTCCTATATAAGGTCACACCATTGTCCATAGAGCTCCAAGGCAGGATTGTGTTGAGGCACAGATCTGGGGAAGGGCGCTAAAACATTTCTGCAGCATTGAATGTCTCCAGGAACCCAGTGGCCTCCATCATTCTTTATTTATTTTTTTAATTTTACCTTTACCTTTATTCTTAAATGGAAGAAGTAGAGAACCACCTAGACTCTTCCTAGAGCTGGCTGCCTGTCAAACCTGAGCAATCGGGGGAGAAGGGACTTGGTCAGGAAGGTGACCAAGAACTCGATGGTCACTCTGACAGAGCTCCAGAGTTACTCTGTGGAGATGAGAGAACCTTCCAGAAGGATAACCATTTCTGCAGCACTCCACCATTCAGGCCTTTATGGTAGAGTGGCCAGGTGGAAGCAACTCCTCAGCAAAAGACACGACAGCCCACTTGGAATTGTCCTTGAGTGACCCAGCCAGAGGCCGGACTTGAACCCGAAAGACCTGAAATTAGCTCTACAGCGACGCTCCCCATCCAACCTGACAGAGCTTGAGAGGATCTGCAGAGAAGAATGGGAGAAACTCCCCAAATACAGGAGTGCCAAGCTTGTAGCGTCATACCCAAGAAGACTCAAGGCTGTAATCTCTGTCAAAGGGGCTTTAGGGGAGTAAAGGGTCTGAATACTTATATAAATGTGATATTTCAGTTGTATTTTTATACACTTGCAAAACAATCCCCCAAAAAGTTGTTGCTTTGTCATTGTGGGTTATTGTGTGCAAATTGATGAGGGAAAAAAAACAATTGAATCCATTTTACAATAAGGCTGGAATGTAACAAAATGTGGAAAAAGTCAAGGAGTCTGAATACTTTCCAAATGCACTAAACAGTATATCCTTGAATATGGTAACTGCAGGCAGGGGCCAAAGGTGTGAACAAATTAACTTAAATATAAAAATAATATGGTCATTTATCCAAAGAAAATTAGAGAACTGTCAACACTAACTGTGGGAAATAGCAATGAAAAGCTGTGGACAGATGAATAAAAAGCAGTGTTGTTACACAACAACCATGCTAACTTTTCCTGCAAGTGAAAGTCATTCTTATTGTAAATCAACAGCAGAGTGTATAATCAAACAACAACGCAATAGGTAGTATAATAGATGCATTACCAAGCCAAGAAACACTATTTTGCTGACTCACTGAACAAGCCTGTTGAGGCCAGCCAGACTAACAACTGCAACAGTCGAGCTCCTTGTCCCGCCGTGAACTGAGTAATAAAGCTCTTAGCAACAGGGGGAGATGAGAGGGCATTTTAACAGGCCCCATAACCAGCCTTCATTGGGCCTCAGTCTGACTAGAGCCACAATCTTCAACAGTGATAAGGTCGAACTCTGCTTTCATCTGAGGGCAGGAACCAAAACCAGGATGCTCTTGGAAAGGGTCAAAAGTGTTGCTCAGAGAGAGAACAGTTACACACGTAAAAAAGGAAAGAAAATACATCTGCTGGAAGAGTAGGGAATGGTCGGAAATGGTTAACACCTCCTGTGGGGAACAATTCTCCTTGCTTGGCTTCCCCCCGGGCCAGTTTTTGCCAGTCTGGACATTTTCTTTTTCTTGACCATTACCACTGCCATTAACTGACATCCCCTTGCCAAAACACCCTAGAATCTGGAAGCCTCCGTATGTCTTTAGAAACATCAGACAAACCCCCAGGGCACAACTACCATGAAGCACAAAGCTCTAGAATGTTCCCTTCCAAGCTCAGAGGAGGAATAGAATGAGAATGTCATACAATGTCTCACTTTCAGTCTCAACTGACGGAAAGAGGTGGTCACATGACTCACTCCCTGGTGTGTTCAGGTGTTTTCACACTACTCTCTCTCAACATTACGAGAGTGAGGCGTTCACACCTCTCAGCACCAGCCTGTCGAGCTGCTGAGCGGATTGCTGGCATTTACACGCCTAATTATCACCCTCTTTTCTCCTACCCTAAAGAGAATCTGGGATTAGAGCCTGAGTGATGTGTGTGGTTTGGGGATTGTTCTTGAGGTAGTTGTAGTATGAATAGTGGGGGAAGAAAAAGAAAAAAAAAAAGATATTCAGTACCAGTTAAAAGTTTGGACAAACCTACTCATTCAAGGGCTTTTCTTTATTTTGAATATTTTCCACATCGTAGAATAATAGTGAAGGCATCAAAACTAGGAAATAGCACATATGGAATCATTTAATAACCAAAAAAGTGTTGAACAAATCAAAATATATTTTATATTTGTGAGTCTTCAAAGTAGCCTTGATGACCGCTTTGCACACTCTTGGCATTCTCTCAACCAGCTTCATGAGGAATGCATTTCAATTAACAGGTGTGCCTTGTTAAAAGTTAACTTGTGGAATCTTCTTGTTGCGTTTGAGCCAATCATTTGTGTCATGACAAGGTATATTTATTAAACCAGGCAAGTCAGTTAAGAACAAATTCTTATTTACAATGACGGCCTAGGAACCGTGGGTTAACTGCCTTGTTCAGGGGCAGAACAGCAGATTTTTACCTTGTCAGCTCAGGGATTTGATCTAGCAACTTTTCAGTTACAGGCCCAACGCTCCAACCACTAGGCTACCTGCCGCCCCAAAGGTAGGGTGGTATACAGAAGATAGCCCTATTTGGTAAAAGAACAGCTCAAATAAGCAAAGAGAAACGGCAGTCTATCATTATTTTAAGACATACAGAAAATGTCAAGAACTTTGAAAGATTCTTCAAGAGCAGTCGGCAAAAAAAATAAAGCGCTATGATGAAACTGGCTCACATGAGGACTGCCACAGGAAAGGAAGACTCAGAGTTACCTCTGCTGCAGAAGATAAGTTCGTTCGAGTTAACTGCACCTCAGATTGCAGCCCAAATAAATGCTTCACAGTGTTCAAGTAACAGACACATCTCAGCATCAACTGTTCAGAGGAGGCTGTTTGAATCAGGCCCTCAACCCAATTGAGATGGTTTGGGATGAGTTGGACTGCAGAGTGAAGGAAAAGCAGCCAACAAGTGCTCAGCATATGTGGGAACTCCTTCAAGACTGTTGGAAAAGCATTCCTCATGAAGCTGGTTGAGAGAATGACAAGAGTGTGCAAAAGCTGTCATCAAGGCAAAGGGTGGCTATGTCAAAAAAAAATATTTTGATGCCATCACTATTATTCTTGCAATGTAATAAATATAAGAAAATATAGAAAAACCCTGGAATGTGTAGGTGTGTCCAAACTTGACTGGTACTGTATACACAATATGTTTATTTATCTTCCCCCACTATTCATACTACAACTATTTGCAAATGTTATATTTTTGCACGTTGTTTATTTCATTTGCTTTGGCAATGTAAACATATGTTTCCCATGCCAATAAAGCCCCACTGAATGAATGAGAGAGAGAGAGAGAGAAAAGACAGACAGACAGAGAGACAGAGAGAGAGAGAAAGACAGAGAGAGAAAGACAGAGAGAGAGAGGGGGGGGGGAGAAAAAAAAACATGGCTGGCCCATGTCTAGACTTCTCATGTAAACACTGCTTAATGAGCCCAGTGGAGCGCTATAGTCCCTCAGTCTAAGCCCACAGCAAAGGCCTCTCGGAGACAGACCCAGACATCACAGCAGCACAGTCCACTTCCACGGGTCATATCCTTTATCTAACACGCTCCAGTCAGTTAACCCAACTGTCATCATCGTGACACAAATGACCTTATAATGTAAATGCTTAAAATCTTTATCATTTGTAATTTGACTAACGGTCTGAATAGCCTGTAGCAATGCATTTGTTGGCCATATTATAACATTCGATTTACAGGTACGTATTTGTCTGACTGAGTCTAGTAAGTTTGAGTTCATACAAAAATATGTGAATAAGTGATTCATGTACATGAACGGTTTAAATCCTGATTCTATGGGACCATCTTCAGATCTTCAATTCACCCTGACACCATACCTAATTGAAGTGATACACCACCCTGACCCTTGACTCTCTCCCGTGTAGCATTGAAGCCGAAAAGAGGAGCAAGGGGCGCTGATAGGTGTTGGAAGGAGGGTATGGCCCCAGTGAGACATGCCCAATAAAATTGAATTCAACAAAGGAGAGGTGATGTCAAATTCTTACATTAAAGTCAATGGGGCAGAATTCCTAAGCACACCACCGACACGAGCCCCACAGACTGTGAAATCGGCACCATGTGTGTCCAGGGGACCCTGATCTGGGGTATATACAGTGCATTCGGAAAGTATTCAGACTCATTTACTTTTTCCACATTTTGTAACGTTACAGTCTTATTCTAAAATCTATTAAATTGTTTGTTTCCCTCATCAATCTACACACAATACCCCATATTGACAAAGTAAATACAGGCTTTTGATTTTTTTTGCTAATTTATTACAAATAAAACACAGAAATATTCCATTTAGATAAGTATTCAGACCGTATACTCAGAACTTTGTTGAAGAACCTTTGGCAGCGATCACAGCCTTGAGTCTTCTAGGGTATGATGCTACAAGCTTGGCACACCTGTATTTGGGGAGATCCTCTCAAGCTCTGTCAAGTTGGACGGGGAACGTCGCTGCGCAGCTATTTTCAGGTCTCTCCAGAGATGTTTGATCGGGTTCAAGTCCGGGCTCTGGCTGGGCCACTCAAGGACATTCAGAGAGTTGTCCCGAAGCCACTTCTGCATTGTCTTGGCTGTGAGCTTAGGGTCATTGTCCTGTTTGAAGGTGAATCTTCACCCCATTCTGAGTTCCTGAGCAATCTGGAGCAGGTTTTCATCGAGGATCTCTCTGTACTTTGCTCCGTTCATCTTTCTATTGATCCGGAAAGATCACGGGAAAGACTGAAAAACATCCCCACAACATGATGCTGCCACCACCATGCTTCACCGTAGGGATGGTGCCATGTTTCCTCCAGAAGTGATGCTTGGCATTCAGGCCAAAGAGTTCAATCTTGGTTTCATCAGACCAGAGAATCTTGTTTCTCATGGTCTAAGAGTCTTTTGGCGCCTTTTGGCAAACTCCAAGTGGACTGTCATGTGCCTTTTACTCAGGAGTGGCTTCAGTCTGGCCACCGTACCATAAATGCCTGATTGGTGGAGTGCTGCAGAGATGGTTGTCTATCTGGAAGTTTCTCCCATCTCCACAGAGGAACTCTGGAGCTGTGTCAGAGTGAAAATTGGGTTCTTGGTCACCTCCCTGACCAAGGCCCTTCTCCCCCGATTGCTCAGTTTGGCTGGGCGGACAACTCTAGAAAGAGTCTTGGTGGATTCAAACATCTTCCATTTAAGAATGATGGATGCCACTGTGTTCTTTGGGACCTTCAATTATACAACTTGATTGGAGGCCATCATTCTTAAATGGAAGATATTTGGATCCACCAAGACTGCTACCCTTCCCCAGATCTGTGCCTTGACACAATCCTGCCTCGGAGCTCTACCGACAATTTCTTTGACCTCATGGCTTGGTTTTTGCTTGAACATGCCTTGTAAACTGTGGTACCTTATATAGACAGGTGTGTGCCTTTTCAAATCATGTCGAATCAATGGATTTTACCATAGGTGGACTCCAATCAAGTTGTAAAATCATCTCAAGGATGAGTCTCATAGAAACAAGCCTGAATACTTATGTAAATGTTTATTTATTTAACTAGGCAAGTCAGTTAATTAAGAACAAATTCTTATTTTACAAATCCGGCCTACCCTGGCCAAACCCTTCCCTAAACCAGACGACGCTAGGCTAATTGTGCACCGCCCGATCACAGCCGGTTGTGACACAGCCCGGGATCGAACCAGGAGCTGCAGTGACGCCTCTAGCACTGATATGCAGTACCTTAGACCGCTGCACCACTCAGGAACCCCAAGGGAATTCTGATTTTAATTTTTTCATAAATTTTGAAACATTTCTAAAAACCTTTTTCGCTTTGTCATTATGGGGTATGTAGATTGGTGAGGGGAAAGCATTATTGAATAAATGTTTTAATAAGCCTGTAACGTAATAAAATGCGGAAACGGGAAGGGGTCTGAATACTTTCCGAATGCACTGTAGGTCGTCCCATGCCTCTGTGACCCATGGATGGTTCCCCTCTTAAGGTTCCACCCCTTTTTTTCCATTTTTTGTTTCAATTTGCCAGCCCAGGCACAGTTTGGATTTTGTCCACTAGATGGCAGCAGTGTATGTGCAAAGTTTAAGACTGATCCAATTAACCATTGCATTTCTGTTCAAAATTGTGTATCAAGACTGCCCAAATGTGTCTAGTTGGTTTATTAATACATTTTCAAGTTCATAACTGTGCACTCTCCTCAAACAATAACATGGCATTATTTCACTGTAATAGCTTCTGTAAATTGGACAGTGCAGTTAGATTAACAAGAATTTAAGCTTTCTACCAAAATCCGATATGTCTATGTCCTGGAAAATGTTGTTGTTACTTACAACCTCATGCTAATCACATTAGCCTACGTTAGCTCAACCATCCCATGGGGGACCCACCGATCCTGTCAAGGTTTAAATCAGGACCGTGCTCCCTTTCCAGACCAGCCTCCGCTCAGTGTTCCTAGTAGACTCATTTGACACACCCTCATAGTGAAAAGTATGAAACACACCGTGAATCTCACTTCTGATAAGTACTTATTATAGTGGGAGGCCATTCCTTCTCTTGCTAGAACAAAAGCGATACCTGCTGCGTAGTGACGAACCTACCTATTCTACTTGTAGAATCGCAATGCTCACAAGTGGCCAATGACTTTGAACCAGTCAGAGAGCACGAACACCCCAAGTGGGGGAGCCAACAACAACAAAAAAGGGAAAGGGGGACATTTGTTCAAACATCCACCGATGAGACAGTCACACTTCATATGCAATGTAGGCTATGGGAGGTAGCTAGTTAAGTGCACAGACAAAATTCACACAACAATAATTACTACATCCAAACTAGTTAACCACTTTAACTAGTATTGACGTGATAATTAAATCACAATGGATTAGCTAGTTTGAAGAAGTTTCCATGAAACGGCTGCCTGTGTTAACTGCTGAGTTAGTGCAGTGTCCTTAACTAGCTAGCTAAATATGATAACATTACCTAGCTAGCAAAACATTGGGCTGTGGGCTGGCACTGGCAGTATGGTATGGAATAACTTGTTTCTTTGTCATTTTGCTAGCTAGTTGTCTAGTTGTAGGCACCTGGCTAGTATCAACAAGGGCTTTCTACAAAATAGCAACATTAGCGCAGATAGCTTGGAATCTAGACCATAAGCAATATGCACTGATATGCGCTGTCAAGCGCTACTGCCACCTTCTGGTTTGGAGTAGTTTAACAAAGGCTGAGTGGCTGACGACATCCAAGTCTTTGCTGTGTGAGCACACAAGAGATTGACAATCCTACTGGTGTGTCTGAGTTTTAAGGAGAGACCTGCCCTGCATCTGGTTTGCTGGTTGAGCAGCAATCATTTTGGGCACATTGCCGTACTCTAAACTTTAAAACCTTGTTACGGTTTCAGCTTGGGAAATCATTTCCAGTAGTCTGAGAAATTTCTACTGGTGAAATAAATCCATATTTTACACAACGCAAAATACATTTAATCCCTGTCAAATCACTTTAGGACAAATTGGGAATGTTGAAATCTTCCCTAAAACTGGTAATCATGGGCAGATGTTTTACTGGCAACAAGACACACACACACACAAAATCAAAGCAAACCAAAATCCAAATGACACACACACTGAACAGCATGTAACACAGTAGGCTTCAAGTTACTACTGTAATATAACTACCATAAAGTGTTCATGAAATCACATGTAAACACTTTATGGGAACTTTTTAACTCCAGTGCTACCCGACCTTATATCTGTCCATACAGTGATAGTGCAGTAGCCTGCTTAGGGTGATATGTTTGAAATATCTAACATGCCTGAGTGAATTTATATGGTATTCCAACCATATGCATCACGCATGGGCATGGATTGATTCTCATGGGAAGAATTCAATCTTGAAACAGTAGGTTAGTATCCTGAAGTAAAACGGTAACTGACCTTGTCCGTTGAGAACTCCGAACAGAGAGAAAAGTATAACTATCCCGGAACCCATTGGATAAGGAAGATAATTTTTTTGCAAACACGCAAAAAGTGTCAAACAGTCAGGTCTGTAATATTCTGCACTAAGAGCGTGAACCAACAGTACAGTTTCTCACGGACACGCAGATTTTCAAGCGAAAGGTAGAAAAACGGTGAGCTCACGCTGGACAGGAGTAGTCTATACGAGTGTGTGTTTGTGCTTGTGATGGGGCGAGTGAATCGCAGCGTCATCGTGTCTGTCTCGGAACGCAACCTCGGAACGAGCGTCTATCTTGCTCCAAGGGGCGGGTGACGCTAAAAGAAATCTAAACTCCAGAAACCACAACTGCAGTGTATTGATTTCCACTTTACAGTAGTATACGTCCAATGTCTTATAGGACATACTCATTTAATTCACGCCGTTTCATTATGACAGATAAATAAGTAGCCTAAAATATACATGTATTATTTTGACTGAAAATCTGTAATGATTATTTGACAATGTCCCCCAACTTCAATTACTTTCATCCAGACATCTCTGTCTGTGACAGAATGATCCCACTGTTTTCTCTGAATAACATCTGGACTCCACTATGGAGTGGTTCTGTGGTTATATAAAAACCTGTTGTGGCCATAGCCAGACTTCAATACATCAAATCCTTAGAATTTTGTCGGTTAAGGCAAATTTTTTGAAAATGTAATGCATATTCCATATTTTGGAACATTTACGACCATCCTCCTCGGTAGACAGACTTGTGTAATTATTCGCCACCACGGTATTTGAGGTTGATAAAATTGCCCTTCGGGAAAATGATTGATTTAATTGAAGCATATGCTATTTGGTCTGTCTGTCTGGTTATTTCATCCTCCCAGAGTGTGACAGACAGACTTGGGGTTTCTTTTTCACCAAATGGTGAAACAAAGCACATTCCGATGTGGGAGAGCTATAGACCTAAAAACAATTTCCTCTTAATTCGAACTGCCTGTGCGTAGATACACAACTACAGTGAATGCATGGATGTAGGCCTACCTCACCGACAGCGTCATTGCGTTTTGGTGCACCAGAAGCATGTTAATGAATGAATGCTGCGCTTGCTTTGCAGCCTTGCGTTGCGGAGGCAGTTGCAGTGGGTTCAGTGTTCTGTGTGGCGCATGAAATGGATTTATCCAACATATGCATCAAATTGTATGCATAGATTTGACAGAAATACTATCAAAAGTTGAATGTTCTACTTTTGTTGCACACATAGGGTGAGTATTGGTAAAGTGGGACACTTTCTGAAAATGTGCTTTCCTTACAGAATCATCCAATTGTCTTAATCCCAACATGATACCATTTTAAATAGCTTAAGAACTCTACTCAGTGGCGGCTGCACCCCCAGCACCATTCTGCACTAAATGTAATTTGTATTCAGACATTTGGAACACAAATAAATAATCATAACATTTTAAACTATATAAAAATCTATTAAAAAATAAGACTCATAAATATCAAAAAGAAGTAACAAAGACAAATAGAAACAAATTTGTGTTGATTTGGCACTCGAGTGTTAATACATTACCCATCCCCCAACACTGTCAACCAAGAGTCAAGAGTCAAGACTAAACCAATTCATTTTGGGGGTGTGCAGACTGGATTTATATTATTCTTAACGATTTTACACATACCAGAAAAAAATGCAACAATATGTCTGTGAAACTATGTATTCACAATATTATGAATGAATTGTGGTTTATTTGGTAGCATTTCGTAGTGTGACTGATTTGATTAATTGCATTAGTACTGTACAAAGTTAGAGGTTTGGAACGGAAATGGCGCCACATCAAACTGGAAGACTTCCGACTAGCTTGAAAAGACAGTACCGTGCAGCATCGAAGAGCCCTCACGGCTGCTCGATCATCCTATTTTTCCAACTTAATTGAGGAAAATAAGAACAATCCAAAATGTATTTTTGATACTGTCGCAAAGCTAACTAAAAAAGCAGCATTCCCCAAGAGAGGATGGCTTTAACTTCAGCAGTAATAAATTCATGAACTTCCTTTGAGGAAAAGATCATGATCATCAGAAAGCAAATTACAGACTCCTCGTTAAATCTGCATATTCCTCCAAAGCTCAGTTGTCCTGAGTCTGCACAACTCTGCCAGGACCTAGGATCAAGAGAGACGCTCAAGTGTTTTAGTACTATATCTCTTGACATAATGATGAAAATAATCATGGCCTCTAAACCTTCACGCTGCATACTGGACCCTATTCCAACTAAACTACTGAAAGAGCTGCTTCCTGTGCTTGGCCCTTCTATGTTGAACATAATAAACGGCTCTCTATCCACCGGATGTGTACCAAACTCACTAAAAGTGGCAGTAATAAAGCCTCTCTTGAAAAAGCCAAACCTTGACCCAGAAAATATAAAAAAAACTATCGGCCTATATCGAATCTTTTAGAAAAAGCTGTTGCACAGCAACTCACTGCCTTCCTGAAGACGAACAATGTATACGAAATGCTTCAGTCTGGTTTTAGATCCCATCATAGCACTGAGACTGCACTTGTGAAGGTGATAAATTACCTTTTAATGGCTTTAGACCGAGGCTCTACATGTGTCCTCGTGCTCCTAGGCCTTAGTGCTGCTCTGATACCATCGATCACCACATTCTTTTGGAGAGATTGGAAACCCAAATTGGTCTACACGGACAAGTTCTGGCCTGGTTTAGATCTGTCGGAAAGATATCAGTTTGTCTCTGTGAATGTTTTGTCCTCTGACAAATCAACTGTAAATTTCAGTGTTCCTCAAGGTTCCGTTTTAGGACCACTATTATTTTCACTATATATTTTATCTCTTGGGGAAAACATAATGTTAACTTTCACTGCTATGCGGATGACACACAGCTGTACATTTCAAGGAAACATGGTGAAGCTGTAACGGTTTTCTTTTGTCGAAGGAGAGGCGGACCAAAGCGCAGCGTGGTTATTTTGATTCATGTTTAATAAAACGATAAACACGAACACTACAAAACAAGAAACGTAACGTGAAAACCTAAACAGCCTATTCTGGTGCAAACTGACACAGAGACAGGAACAATCACGCACAAACACACAGTGAAACCCAGGCTACCTAAGTATGATTCTCAATCAGAGTCAACTAATGACACCTGCCTCTGATTGAGAACCATACTAGGCCGAAACTTAGAAATACCCAAATCATAGAAAAACAAACATAGACTGCCCACCCCAACTCACACCCTGACCATACTAAATAATGACAAAACAAAGGAAATAAAGGTCAGAACGTGACAGAAGCCCCAAAATTGCCCTCGCTAGAAGCCTGTGTTTCAGACATAGGGAAGTGGATGGCTGCAAACTTTCTACTTTTAAACTCGGACAAAACAGAGATGCGTGTTTTAGGTCCCAAGAAACAAAGAGATCTTCTGTTGAATCTGACAATTAATCTAGATGGTGGTACAGTCGTCTGAAATGAAATCGTTTAGGACCTCGGCGTTACTCTGGACCCTAATCTCTCTTCTAACGAACATATCAAGACTGTTTCAAGGACAGCTTTTTTCCATCTACGTAACATTGCAAAAATCAGAAACTTTCTGTCCAAAAATTATACAGAAAAATTAATCCATGCTTTTGTTACCTCTAGGTTAGACTACTGCAATGGTTTACTTTCGGCTACCTGGATAAAGCACTAAATAAACTTCAGTTAGTGCTAAATACGGCTGCTGGAATCCTGACTAGAACCAAAAAATTGGATCATATTACTCCAGTGCTACCTTCCCTACACTGGCTTCCTGTTAAGGCAAGGGCTGATTTCAAGGTTTTATTGCTAACCTACAAAGCATGACATGGGCTTGCTCCTACCTATCTTTCTGATTTGGTCCTGCCGTACATACCTACACGTACGCTACGGTCACAAGATGCAGGCCTCCTAATTATCCCTAGAATTTCTAAGCAAACAGCTGGAGGCAAGGCTTTCTCCTATAGAGCTCCAATTTTATGGAATGGTCTGCCTACCCATGTGAGAGACGCAGACTCAGTCTCAACCTTTAAGTCTTTACGGAAGACCCATCCCCTCATCCCTTCAGTGGGTCATATGATTGAGTGTAGTCTGGCCCAGGAGTGTGAAGGTGAACGGAAAGGCTCTGGAGCAACAAACCGCTCTTGCTGTCTCTGCCTGACCGGTTCCCCTCTCTCCACGGGGATTCTCTGACTCTATCCCTATTACAGGGGCACTGGCTTACTGGTGCTCTTCCATGCCTTCCCTAGGAGGGGTGCATCACTTGAGTGTATTGAGTCCCCCCCTCGGGTTGTGCTGTGGTGAAGATCTTTGTGGGCTATACTCGGCCTTGTCTCAGGATGGTAAGTTGGTGGTTGAAGATATCCCTCTAGTGGTGTGGGGGCTGTGCTTTGGCAAAGTGGGTGGGGTTATATCCTGCCTGTTTGGCCCTGTCTGGGGGTATCATCGGATGGGGCCACAGTGTCACCTGACCCCTCCTGTCTCAGCCTCCAGTATTTATGCTGCAGTAGTTTATGTGTCGGGGGGCTAGGGTCAGTCTGTTATATCTGGAGTATTTCTCCTGTCTTATCCGGTGTCCTGTGTGAATTTAAATATGCTCCCTCTAATTCTCTCTTTCCTCTCTCGGAGGACCTAAGCCCTAGGACCATGCCTCAGGACTACCTGGCATGATGACTCCTTGCTGTTCCCAGTCCACCTGGCCGTGCTGCTGCTCCAGTTTCAATTGTTCTGCCTGCGGCTATGGAACCCTGACCTGTTCACCGGACGTGCTACCTGTCTCAGACTTGCTGTTTGGGGTTTTAGGCTGGGTTTCTGTACAGCACTTTGAGATTTCAGCTGATGTAAGAAGGGCTATATAAATAAATGTTATTTTATTTGATTAAGAATTATAATTTATTATTACCATTATGATTATTATTATCATCATACTTGATTATAATTATATGATGTAGCCTATGTGTACTATAAATAAAATAAAATGTTCTGGATTACAATGGCCTTGTAAGGGTTTTCCTGTGGTGAAGTAGAAGAGGACCAAAACGCGGCGTGGGTAAATTGATTCATGTGTTCATGTTTATCTGTTTTAATTAAACTACAAAAACAACAAACGTAGAAAACCAAAAACAGCCCTATCTGGTGCAAAACACAGAGACAGGAACAATCACCCACAAACACACAGTGAAACCCAGGCTACCTAAATATGGTTCCCAATCAGAGACAATGACTAACACCTGCCTCTGATTGAGAACCATATCAGGCCTAACATAGAAATGGACAAACCAGACACACAACATAGAATGCCCACCCAGCTCACGTCCTGACCAACACTAAAACAAGGAAAACACCCACGCATGATGGTCAGAACGTGACAGTACCCCCCCTCAAGGTGCGGACTCCGAACGCACAACCTAAACCTATAGGGGAGAGTCTGGGTGGGCATCTGTCCGCGGTGGCGGCTCTGGTGCTGGACGTGGCCCCCACATCACCGTAGTCCTCCCTCACCTTGTCCGCTTCCGTGACCTCCTAGCCACGGCAACCCTACTAAATAACACGGGACAGAGGGGCAGCTCGGGACAGAGGGGCAGCTCGGGACAGAGGGGCAGCTCGGGACAGAGGGGCAGCTCGGGACTGAGAGGAAGCTCAGGCAGGTCGATGAATCGAGCAGATTCAGGCTGGCTGGTGGTTCTGGCAGATCCTGGCTGGCTGGCGGTTCCGGCAGATCCTGGCGGAATGGTGGATCCTGGCTGACTGGCGGATCCTGGCTGACTGGCAGTTCTGGCAGATCCTGGCGGAACCTGGCTGACTGGCAGATCTGGAAGATCCTGGCAGACTGGCAGTTCTGGCAGATCCTGGCTGAATGGCGGATCCTGGCCGACTGGCGGTTCTGGCGGATCCTGGCCGACTGGCGGATCTGGAAGAGTCTGGCCGACTGGCGGATCTGGAAGAGTCTGGCCGACTGGCGGATCTGGAAGAGTCTGGCCGACTGGCGGATCTGGAAGAGTCTGGCCGACTGGCAGATCTGGAAGATCCTGGCAGACTGGCAGTTCTGGCAGATCCTGGCTGAATGGCGGATCCTGGCCGACTGGCAGTTCTGGCGGATCCTGGCCGACTGGCGGATCTGGAAGAGTCTGGCCGACTGGCGGATCTGGAAGAGTCTGGCCGACTGGCGGATCTGGAAGAGTCTGGCCGACTGGCGGATCTGGAAGAGTCTGGCCGACTGGCGGATCTGGAAGAGTCTGTCTCTGGAAGAGTCTGGCCGACTGGGATCGGATCTGGAAGAGTCTGGCCGACTGGCGGATCTGGAAGAGTCTGGCCGACTGGCGGATCTGGAAGAGTCTGGCCGACTGGAAGAGTCTGGCCGACTGGAAGAGTCTGGCCGACTGGCAGATCTGGAAGAGTCTGGCCGACTGGCAGATCTGCAAGAGTCTGGCAGATCTGGAAGAGTCTGGCAGATCTGGAAGAGTCTGGCAGATCTGGAAGAGTCTGGCAGATCTGGAAGAGTCTGGCAGATCTGGAAGAGTCTGGCTGACTGGCGGATCCTGGCAGACTGGCGACACTGGGCAGACTGGCGGCACTGGGCAGACTGGCGGCGCTGGGCAGACTGGCGGCACTGACGGCGCTGGGCAGACTGGTGGCGCTGGGCAGACTGGCGGCACTGACGGCGCTGGGCAGACTGGTGGCACTGACGGCGCTGGGCAGACTGGCGGCACTGACGGCGCTGGGCAGACTGGCGGCACTGACGGCGCTGGGCAGACTGGCGGCACTGACGGCGCTGGGCAGACTGGCGGCACTGACGGCGCTGGGCAGACTGGCGGCACTGACGGCGCTGGGCAGACTGACGGCGCTGGGCAGACTGGCGGCGCTGATGGCGCTGGGCAGACTGGCGGCGCTGGGCAGACTGGCGGCACTGGGCAGACTGGCGGCACTGGCGGCGCTGGGCAGACTGGTGGCGCTGGGCAGACTGGCGGCGCTGGGCAGACTGGCGGCGCTGATGGCGCTGGGCAGACTGACGGAGCTGGACAGACTGGCGGCGCTGGGCAGACTGACGGCGCTGGGCAGACTGACGGCGCTGGGCAGACTGACGGCGCTGGGCAGACTGACGGCGCTGACGGCGCTGGGCAGACGGGTAGCTCAGGCAGTGCTGAACAGAGAGGCTCTGGCGCCTCTGGACTGAGGGGCTCTGGCGCCTCTGGACTGAGGGGCTCTGGCGCCTCTGGACTGAGGGGCGGAAACTCTGGTAGCGCCGGACAGGCGGGAGCACCTGTGTTGATGGAACGGAGAGACAGCCTGGTGCGGGGTGCCGGCACTGGTGGTACCGGGCTGGGGACACACACCTGAGGGCGAATGCCTTGCATACTACGCCAAAGCGACTCCTCTCTCTCTTCACACTCCCCCAATTCTATTAACACCTCCTCAAGTGTCTCCTCATCATGTTCACTCTCCTCCATTCTGTCCAATAACTCCTCGACCCTCTCAGACTCAGCCCTCAGTTTCGCCGATAGCTCCGAATACATCCATGGCTCCTTACGGTTAACAGGGGGAGTTGGCTCAGGTCTGGCTCCTGCCTCTGCCACACTCTCCCTGTGCCCCCACCCCCAAGAAATGTTTGGGGGTACCTCTCGGGCTTCCAGCCGCTCTGCCGTGCTAGCTCCTCATAATGTCGCCTCTCTGCTTTCGCTGCCTCCAGCTCGGCTTTGGGGTGGCAGTATTCCCCTGGCTCTGCCCAGGGTCCTTTCCCGTCAAGGATCTCCTCCCAAGTCCATTCCTCCAAATAGTGCAGCCTCTCCCACTGCTGCTGCTGCTGCTGTTTGCTCCTGCTGCTGCTGCTGCTGTTTGCTCCTGCTGCTGCTTCTGCTGCTGCTGCTTCTGCTGCTTCTCCTGCTGCTGATGTTGCTCCTGCTGCACCTGTCGCTTCTCCTGCTGCCTCCATTTACCACGTCGCTTGGTCCTTGGAGCAAGGTGGGTGATTCTGTAAGGGTTTTCCTGTGGTGAAGTAGAGGAGGACCAAAACGCGGCATGGTTAAATTGATTCATGTTTAATTAAAACAGATAAACATGAACACTACAAAAACAACAAACGTAGAAAACCAAAAACAGCCCTATCTGGTGCAAAACACAGAGACAGGAACAATCACCCACAAACACACAGTGAAACCCAGGCTACCTAAATATGGTTCCCAATCAGAGACAATGACTAACACCTGCCTCTGATTGAGAACCATATCAGGCCTAACATAGAAATGGACAAACCAGACACACAACATAGAATGCCCACCCAGCTCACGTCCTGACCAACACTAAAACAAGGAAAACACACACGAACGATGGTCAGAACGTGACAGGCCTAGAGGAGTGTCCTAGTTTGACAGTAACAGGGTGTCCCAGTTTGACAGTAGGCAAAGTCATTTTGATTTACAGTACATAACATTACAGAATATGTTGTAATGAAACACAAAATATCCTTTCTTAGTTTTGTATAACCTTTCCATTATTTACCTCAGAACCTTATATAATTGTACTTACCATTATGACTCGAGAGACACACGTCATTAAAAGGGATGCCAAGCCCACAATGATGGCGTCATACTAATTGAACCCATTTTGTATTGTCACATACACTACCAGTCAAAAGTTTTAGAACACAAACTCATTCAAGGGTTTTTCTTTATTTTAACTATTGTCTACATTGTATAATCATAGTGAAGACATCAAAACTATGAAATAACACATATGGAATCATGTAGTAACAAAAAAAGTATGAATCAAATCAAAACATATATTATATTTGAGATTATTCAAATAGCCACCATTTGCCTTGATAACAGTCTTGCACGCTCTTGGCATTCTCTCAACTATCTACACCTGGAATACTTTTCCAACATTCTTGAAGGAGTTCCCACATATGCTGAGCACTTGTTTACTGCTTTTCCTTCACTTTGCGGTCCGACTCATCCCAAACCATCTCAATTGGGTTGAGGTTGGGGGATTGTGGAGGCCAGGTGTGTTGGTTAAATAGCCCTTACACAGCCCGGAGGTGTGTTTTGGGTCATTGTCCATTTGAAAAACAAATTAAGCCCTAACCAGATGGGATGGCGTATCGCTGCAGAATGCTGTGGTAGACATGCTGGTTAAGTGTGTGTTGAATTCTACATAAATCACAGACAGTGTCACCAGCAAAGAACTCCCCCACCATAACACCTCCTCCTCCATGCTTTACGGTGCGGAGATCTTCCGTTCACCCGCACCGCATCTCCCCAAGAAAAAAATCTCCAATTTGGACTCCAGACCAAAAGGACAAATTTCCACCGGTAAAACATCCATTGCTCATGTTTCTTGTCCCAAGCAAGTCTCTTCTTCTTATTGGTGTCCTTCAGTAGTGGTTTCTTTGCAGCAATTTGACCAAAAAGGCCTGATTCACACAGTTTCCTCTGAACAGTTGATGTTGAGATGTGTCTGTTACTTGAACTCTGTGAAGCATTTATTTGGGCTGCAATATCTGAGGCTGGTAACTCTAATGAACTTATCCTCTGCAGCAGAGGTAACTCTGGGTCTTCCATTCCTGTGGGGGTCCTCATGAGAGCCAGATTCATCACAGCGCTTGATGGTTATTGTGACTGCACACATTTTCCGTATTGACTGACCTTCATGTCTTAAAGTAATGATGGACTGTCATTTCTCTTCGCTTATTTGAGCTGTTCTTGCCATAATATGGACTTGGTCTTTTACCAAATAGGGCTTATGTTAACCTATTCATTGAAATGCATTCCAGGTGACTACATTATGAAACTAGTTGATAGTGCCAAGAGTGTGCAAAGCTGTCATCAATGCAAAGGGTGGCTATTTGGCTAGTGGCTATCAAATATATTTATTTTTTTGATTTGTTTTTTGTTTATTACCTGATTCCATATGTGTTATTTCATAGTTTTGATGTCTTCACTATTATTCTACAAATGTAGAAAATAGTAAAAATAAAGAAAAACCCTTGAATGAGTAGGTTTTCTATTACGTTTTGATCGGTAGTGTACTTCCTCGCACACAGACATTGATTGTTGGTTGTTATTTTACACATTTAAAGATATCCATTAAAAAAACATAGCTGTGCCACTTAACCAATACTCACCCTATCCACTAAAACATGTGGATTACGTAATGCAAGAAAGTTTGACTGTCACGTTCTGACCTTAGTTCCTTTGTTTCAGTATGGTCAGGGCGTGAGTTGGGGTGGACAGTCTGTTTGTTTTTCTATGTTGGTTTTTGTGTTCGGCCTAGTATGGTTCTCAATCAGAGGCAGGTGTCATTAGTTGTCTCTGATTGAGAATCATACTTAGGTAGCCTTTTTCCACCTGGGTTTTGTGGGTGTTATTTTCCGTGTTTGTGTCTGTGCCACATGGGACTGGTTCGTTTGTTTCACGTTGTTTGTTTTGTATTTTGTAGTGTTCCATTTTCTTATTAAATGATGGACACTTACCACGCTGCAAATTGGTTCGATCTATCTTACTCCTCATCAGAAGAAGACGACGAACATTACATTGACTGCAAAATGTATTACACAGCATTGATAAAATAACGCTTTCGGGTCTGATATATCATACCATTTGATGCATATGTTGGATATATTCGATGCATGCATCACACAGAACCTGCCTCTGCAACACACGGAATTATTGCACTGCAACTACCTCTGCAATGCAATGATGCAAGGCAAACCCAGTGACCAATTGGAAATGAAGGTACTTCTGGTGTATCAAAACACAATGATGTTGGTGGTAACAGCCAGGTGGTGCGCAAAAGTGTTTACCTCAATAGCATCGGTTGTCAATTGGCTTAAGGTATATCATTTTTTTATTTTATTTTACCTTTGTTTAACCAGGCAAGTCAGTTAAGAACACATTCTTATTTTCAATGACTGCCTGGGAACAGTGGGTTAACTGCCTGTTCAGGGGCAGAATGACAGATTTGTACCTTGTCAGCTCGGGGGTTTGAACTCGCAACCTTCCGGTTACTAGTCCAGGTTACTAGTCCAACGCTCTCACCACTAGGCTACCCTGCTGCCTCATGCAATTTAAAAGGTTGGTTGATGTGTTTAAAAGCTAAAGATCATACAATTTAATTGAGCTAGAGGCTTTTTATGAGTCTGTGTTTATCACACATTTATGGATGACTAATTATTTAATTTATCCCAAAAATGCCTGTGGCAGCTTGCCATGGGCACTGTATTTAACAATATATATATTTGACCTTTTATTAACAATACAAAACATACACATACAAAGGACAACATCCTACAAATATCAACTACATCACACCTGCCCAGACCCACTAGCACACACCCATCTCCAGCGACCCATCACTTTTGCCACATGGCCTAAAACTACCATTTTAACTCTCTCCGTAGCCCATGCACTTTCGATAGTTACACTATACTGTATGCAAAAGTATGTGGACACCCCTTCAAATGAGTGGATTCGGCTATTTCAGCTTGCTGACTGGTGTATAAAATCGAGCACACCGCCATGCAATCTCCATTGACGAACAGTGGCAGTAGAATGACCTTACTGAGGTGCTCAGGGACTCAGTGATCATCACAGGATGCCACCTTTCCGACAAGTCAGTCTTGTAAAATTTCTGCCCTGCTAGAGCTGCCATGGTAAATTCTAAGTGCTGTTATTGTGAAGTGGAAACGTCTAGGAGCATCAAAGACTCAGCCGTGAAGTGGTAGGTCACACATGCTCACAGAACGGGTCCGCCGAGTGCTGATCATCTGTCCTTGGTTGCAACACTCACTACCAAGTCCCAAAGTGCCTCTGGAAGCAACGTCTGCACAAGAACTGTTCACCGGGAGCTTCATGAAATTAGTTTCCATGGCCGAACAGTCGCAAAAACAAGCCTAAGATTCTATGCGTCACTTGGAGCGGTGTAAAGCTCGCCCCCATTGGACTCCAGAGCAGTGGAAATCCGTTCCCTGGGGTGATGAATCATCCTTCACCATCTGGCAGTCTGATGGATGAATCTGGGTTTGGCGGATGCCAGGAGAACGCTACCTGCCCCAATGCATAGTGGCCAACTGCAAAGTTTGGAGGAGGAATAACGGTCTGGAGCTGTTTTTCATGGTTCTGTCTAGGCACCTTAGTTCCAGTCAAGGGAAATCTTAACGCTACAGCATACAATGACATTCTAGACGATTCTGTGGTTCCAACTTTGTGGCAACAGTTTTTAGAATAGCTTTTTCAAGAGGAGTGGTGAGAAGAGAATCGTCCAGCCCATTGGGTATCTCACTACACCCCCATAATGCCTTGTCTTGAAATATGCAGACATAATCCTTCTGACAACCAACTTTCTAGCTTTGCCCACAACTTCCAGACTTTATCATGTTCCTAGAAGGCATGGATTATGGAGTCACTATTCGTTTTGCAATTGAGACATGACTCTGCCGCTGTGCTACGGAATTAGTGAGTTTTGATTCTTGTATAATACATTCTATACATTAGTTTATACTGGATTAAGCATGCATTTTTGTTAACTGTAATTTTGTTAGTTATGCTCCAACTTTCCCTCCATCGTGTGCCAACATCAGTTCTTTATACTTAAGTCTTGGTCCCAATAGTTTAAAAAATGTTTGGTTGAAATTGTTAGTTGAATATGCTCTCGTCAAGGTTTTGTATGTCTTTCTTCTTCATGTAAACATCCTTTTCTGACTCAAATAAGATTCCCTCAAGGTTGCTCTGATCTCAAATCGAAATTGTGTGATATGTAACTTTTATCTACATTGGTCAGTACAAAATTACTTTTTAATTCTGTCATGGAAATACATATATTTACCGTTACCAAGTCATTTATGGTTTCTATGCCTTTAGTTTTCTATGTGGAACAATTTCTGAAAAGCTATCCAAGAATTGCACCATACGGTTGTGTTTTTAGGGAGTGATATTTGTTCTTGTAGAATACATTTAATATTTTTCCATATTGTTAGTGTTTTAACAATGAAGTTGTTCATGTTCTTAGCTTAATCTTTTGAAAATAAACCCATGAAAAGAGTCTGGGGATGAGCATTCCCATCTTCAATATGTACACATTGTTCTTCTTGTGACGTGGTAAGGTTGGACCCAAGGTGCAAAGAATCAAATCAAATTTATTCATATAGCTCTTCGTACATCAGCTGATATCTCAAAGTGCTGTACAGAAAGCCAGCCTAAAACCCCAAACAGCAAGCAATGCAGGTGTAGAAGCACGGTGGCTAGGAAAAACTCCCTAGAAAGGCCAAAACCTAGGAAGAAACCTAGAGAGGAACCAGGCTATGTGGGGTGGCCAGTCCTCTTCTGGCTGTGCCGGGTGGAGATTATAACAGAACATGGCCAAGATGTTCAAATGTTCATAAATGACCAACATGGTCGAATAATAATAAGGCAGAACAGTTGAACCTGGAGCAGCAGCACGGCCAGGTGGACTGGGGACAGCAAGGAGTCATCATGTCAGGTAGTCCTGGGGCATGGTCCTTTGGGCTCAGGTCCTCCAAGAGAGAGAAAGAAAGAGAGAATGAGAGATTTAGAGAAAGCACACTTAAATTCACACAGGACACGAATAGGACAGGAGAAGTACTCCAGATATAACAAACTGACCCTAGCCCCCCGACACAAACTGCTGCAGCATAAATACTGGAGGCTGAGACAGGAGGGGTCAGGAGACACTGTGGCCCCATCCGAGGACACCCCAGGACAGGGCCAAACAGGAAGGATTTAACCCCACCCACTTTGCCAAAGCACAGCCCCCACACTACTAGAGGGATATCTTCAACCACCAACTTACCATCCTGAGACAAGGCTGAGTATAGCCCACAAAGATCTCCGCCATGGCACAACCCAAGGGATGACCACATCAGTGAATCAACCCACTCAGGTGACGCACCCCTTCCAGGGACGGCATGAGAGAGCCCCAGTAAGCCAGTGACTCAGCCCCTGTAATAGGGTTAGAGGCAGAGAATCCCAGTGGAAAGAGGGGAACCGGCCAGGCAGAGACAGCAAGGGCCGTTCGTTGCTCCAGAGCCTTTCCGTTCACCTTCCCACTCCTGGGCCAGACTACACTCAATCATATGACCCACTGAAGAGATGAGTCTTCAGTAAAGACTTAAAGGTTGAGACCGAGTTTGCGTCTCTGACATGGGTAGGCTCTATAGGAGAAAGCCTGGCCTCCAGCTGTTTGCTTAGAAATTCTAGGGACAATTAGGAGGCCTGCGTCTTGTGACTGTAGCGTACGTGTAGGTATGTACGGCAGGACCAAATCAGAGAGATAGGTAGGAGCAAGCCCATGTAATGCTTTGTAGGTTCACAGTAAAACCTTGAAATCAGCCCTTGCTTTGACAGGAAGCCAGTGTAGGGAGGCTAGCACTGGAGTAATATGATCATATTTTTGGGTTCTAGTCAGGATTCCAGCAGCCGTATTTAGCACTAACTGAAGTTTATTTGGTGCTTTATCTGGGTAGCCGGAAAGTAGAGCATTGCAGTAGTCTAACCTAGAAGTGACAAAAGCATGGAGACCAGACGGGGAATCAGTGGTTAAGGTTAAACATAATACTTTACTGAGAAACGGTAGCCACAGGATCACAGTACACTTGAAAAACCAACAAAGACTAAGTCTCGAATACTCACTTTGGAAACAACCACACAGAGTAAACAATTCACACTTCTGCAAAGGACAACAGAAAACCCACCTCTTTCAACAGGGAAATTATAATGAGTAAATCGGACACACCTGAGTGTCGAGAATATCACTAGGATGGTCTGTGCCGCCCTCTGATGACAGGTGGAATCATAACATTTATTTAGTGCGTTGAACAATATGTAACAAGGAAAAGCTGTTATAACCGAGTATACTTTTTAAAAATAATTTCTTTGGTGGGGTAATTGGTATTACCAAAAATAAATAAATAAACTTTGGCAGCCATACCATTTTAAAGAAGTTTATTCTACCTGTAAGATTTATGGGAAGATTATTCAATTTAATTACATCTACTTTGATATTGTTGAGAAATGGAATTAAAATCATTATATATTTGATGTTTGTTCTCACTTATTAAGCATCCTAAGTATGTAATATTTAGTGTGGTCAACTTAAAGGTTTGATGTAGATCATGAGCTATTCTTTTCCTGATTTCCATCATTTAGTTGTTCCACATTCATTATATAACCTGAGATTTGAGAGTTTTGTCATATATCAGTTGTGCAGAGGTGAGGACGGAGCCAAGCGCAGGACACAGAACTGAGTAAAATAACTTACTTTACTCTGAAAAATAAATCAGCCAATATAATCCACGCAGGGATAACAACCCTAACACACACGACTAACACAAACCAGGAATAATCACGCACAAAACATAATGAGAACCAGAGGGTTAAATAGGGAAATAATAAGGGGTTAATGGGAACCTGGTGTGTACACTCAAGACATAACAAATGGAAAACAGAAACATGGATCGGTGTTAGCTAGAAAGTCGGGGGTCTGTCACGTTGGTCATATGAAGGAGAACAAGGCGCAGCGTATTATGCAAACATTCTTTTTTTCTTCTTTTTTAGCCCTTTTTCTCACCAATTTTGTGGTATCCAATTGTTACTATCTTGTCTCATCGCTACAACTCCTATACGGGCTCGGGTAAGACGAGGGTTGAAAGCCATGCGTCCTCCGAAGCACAACCGCACTGCTTCTTAACACACCGCGCATCCAACCCGGAAGCCAGCCACACCAATGTGTTGGAGGAAACACCATGCACCTGGCGACCTGGTTGGCATGCACTGCGCCCAGCCCGCCACGGGAGTCGCTGGTGCGCGATGAGACAAGGATATCCCTGCCGGCCAAGCCCTCCCTAACCAGGATGACGCTAGGCCAATTGTGCGTTGCCCCATGGACCTCCTGGTCGCGGCTGGCTGCGATTCAGTGCCCTGGACCACTGCGCCACCTGGGAGGCCCTGCGTATGCGAACATTTTTATTTATTTAAAGAATGAACACTGAACAAACTAACAAAAATAACAAAACAAAACATGAAGCTATACAAACAAGTGCTGACAGGCAACTACATAAAGACAAGATCCCACACCATAAAGTGGGAAACAGGGCTGCCCAAATATGATTCCCAATCAGAGACAACGATAAACAGCCATCTCTGATTGAGAACCATATCAGGCCAACATAGAAATACAAAAACCCCTAAACCTACAACAACCCTAGAAATACAAAAACCCTAGACATACAACACTAGAGTACCCACCCTAGTCACACCCTGACCTAACCAAAATATATATAAAGCAGATATCTAAGGTCAGGGCGTGACAGTGATGATGAACGCCGCCTGAACAAAGAGAGGCACCAACTTCGGCAGAAGTCGTGACAAGTATTCTGAAAATATTTTTAGCAAAGGGAGCATTGAGTTTTCAATATTGGCCAAGTTTAACAGGATATCATCTGCAAATAAGTTTAGTTTATAATCATGTTTCCCAAAACCGATACCTGTTATGTTTGGGTCCTGTCTAATTCCTTCTGAAAGTGGTTCAATTGCCAGTGCAAACAGGAGGGGGAAGAGGGGACATCCCAGTCTTGTGCCTATTTCTTAAGCAATTTAATCAGATAATGGTATTATTTGTGTATATTTTAACCTTATGACATTTATACAATAATTTTCTTAAATCTATTATTTCAGCTGGAAATTTGAAAGCTTACAAAGTTTGGAATAGAAAAGGCCATTCAAGACAAAGCCTTTTCGGCATCAACAACCATTATTGATAAATCTAGATCTTGTTTTTTTGCATATTGTATCAAACTTAAACATGTTTTTGTATTTGTTTGTGTCTATTTTTAATAAACCATGTTTGATTGATATGTATCAAGTCTGGTAAGACTTTTGCCATTCTATTGCTTATAAGCTTTGCTATTATTTTGTCATAATTTATGAAACTTGTCTATAAATCAGCAGGGGACTCTCCAGATTTTCCTGGTTTTAATATAACTGAAATAACTGTTTGATATATGGAACTAGGAAGTACTGAATTGAGTGGCATGTGCGTTGTCATTTGTGAAAATAAGGGGGCTACTTTGTTCCAAATGTTCAATGGAATAATATGGGAAAGCCATCCCTCCATTCCTTATATATATATATATATATATATAAAGAACCATTTAAAACATTTTGGTCGATATGACATACATTATGAGGGCGGTGGGCATTCCATAGAATGGGAGGATCATAGTATAAACACTGTACATAGTTGTTGTATACAGTACCAGTCAAAAGTTTGGACACACCTACTCATTCCAGGGTTTTTATTTATTTTTGTACTATTTTCTACACTGTAGCATAATAGTGAAAACATCAAAACTATGAAATAACACCCATGGAATCATGTACAGTAGTAACCAAAAAAGTGTTAAACAAATCAAAGTATATTTTCTATTTGAGATTCTTCAAAGTAGCCACCCTTTTCCTTGATATCAGATTTGCACGCTCTTGGCATTCTCTCAACCAGCTTCATGAGGTCGTCACCTGGAATGCATTTCAATTAACAGGTGTGCCTTGTTAAAAGTTAATTTGAGGAATTACTTTCCTTCTTAATAAGTTTGAGCCAATGAGTTGTGTTGTGAAAAGGTAGGGGTGGTATACAGTAGATAGCCCTATTTGGTAAAAAAAAACAAGTCCATATTATGGCAAGAACTGCTCAAATAAGCAAAGAGAAAAAAAACAGTCCATCATTACTTTATTGAAGGTCAGTCAATACGGAAAATTTCAAGAACTTCATAGAAGTGCCGTCGCAAAAACCATCAAGCGCTATGATGAAACTGGCTTTCATGAGGACCACCACAGGAAACAAAGAGGATAAGTTCATTGGAGTTATCAGCCTCAGAAATTGCAGCCCAAATAAATGCTTCACAGAGTTCAAGTAACAGACACATCTCAACATAAACTGTTCAGAGGAGACTGCGTGAATCAGGTGTTCACGGTCAAATTGCGACAAAGAAACCACTACTAAAGGACACCACTACTAAAGGACACCAATAAGAAGAAGAGGCTTTTTCTTTTTTTAGGGGGTGGTTCAGCTTTAATATTGCGGATAGATTGTTGTTTCCATCAATGTAATTGTCTGCATCAGAAGAAGAGACTTGCTTGGGCCAAGAAACACGAGCAATGGACATTAGAACAGTGGAAAACTGTCCTTTGGTCTGATGGGTCCGAATTTTAGATTTTTGGTTCCAACCGCCGTGTCTTTGTGAGACGCAGAGTAGGTGAATGGATGATCTCTGGATGTGTGGTTCCCACAGTGAAGCATGGAGGAGGAGGTGTGATGTTGTGTGGGTGCTTTGCTGGTGACACTGTTGGTGATTTATTTACAATTCAAAAGGCACACTTAACCAACATGGCTACCACAGCATTCTGCAGCGATATGCCATCCCATCTGGTTTGCGCTTAGTGGGACTATCATTTGTTTTTCAACAGGACAATGACCCAAAACACACCTCCAGGCTGTGTAAGGGCTATTTGACCAAAGATAGTGATGGAGTGCTGCATCCGATGACCTGGCCTCCACAAGCACCCGACCTCAACCCACTTGAGATGGTTTGGGAAGATTTGGACCTCAGAGTGAAGGAAAAGCAGCCAACAAGTGCTCAGCATATGTGGGAACTCCTTCGAGGCTATTGGAGAAGCATTCCAGGTGAAGCTGGTTGAGAGAACGCCAATAATGTGAAAAGCTGTCATCAAGGCAAAGGGTGGCTACTTTGAAGAACCTCAAATCTCAAATCTATTTTGATTTTTTTAACACTTTTTGGGTTACTACATTATTCAATATGTGTTATTTCATAGTGTTGATGTCTTCACTATTATTCTACAATGTGAAAAAAAGTAAAAAATAAATTAAAAACCCTTTGGCTTTATAGCCAAAAAGAAAACTGTGGATACTTTATACATAAATCATACATACATACATTTGAGGAAAGGCTGCCTCTTAAATATTGTGGTTGGTTTGTATTACCTTATCAATTAAAGTAAAGTAGCTGGTGGGGTCTACTTGGGGTGAGTGGGTCCTCCAAGAAACTAAAATGGGATGAGTGGAGGCCCCACGCACACCTCAGACAAGTGTCTGATGCTCTACCAGTTACCCCATCCCAATACCCCAGATACAGCCCCTCTCCATTCTCACCAATAACAACCATTAACTCTTAGTTGTAAATGGATGGAAACATGGAATAATAATGACTCAACATCCTTTCCTAATCTGTCCAGAACTCTTCATTTTACCACGTTTACACACATACACCCTCTCTCACGCACACACACACACACACACACACACACACACACACACACACAGAACAATTATTGACAAATGACTTACATGCTATATTTGAAGAACAGTTACTTGGGGACAATAGAGTCTAGATTGTATTGTGGGGAGGGGGATATAATAGTATCTCAACTTATGATAAGCTGGTCTTGGGCATCACTGTCTGTAGCATAGTGTGCTTGTCTGTTTTTTCTGCTTATTCCTCTCCTCAAGGCCCTGGGCTCTCTTTCAACTGGAAAGATTTCATGCAGCCTGTTCAGGGCTTCATCTGCACTCTATTCTCGGTGTTCCTTTCCATATCCAAAGTATTGGCGGGAATCAGAGGGGGCACTTTATTAACCACTCATCGGGTTTCTCAAACTGTTTAGGGCACAATCAGACATCCCTTTGAAAACTACATACACACACCGTGCACACACACAGCTTTCCTTGTGGGGACAAACAATTCAGTCCCATTCAAAATCCTATTTTGCCTAATCCCTAACCCTAACCCGTACTCTTACCCTAAACCTAACCCCAAAACCTAACCTTAGCCCTAAATCTAATCCTAATACATAACCCTAACCCTTAACATAATTCTAAACCTCACACTAATTCTAACCTTAACCCTAAACTCCCTAGAAATAGCATTTGACCTTGTGGGGACTAACAAAATGTCCCCAGTTGGTCAAATGTTTGTTTGTTTACTATTCTTGTAAGGGAATTCTGGTCCCAGAAAGAATAGTTAAACATGTCCACACAGTAAACACACACACACACACAGACAGGCCCTACACTCTCTCTGCAATGTGCCAAGATTGGCAAGGAGATAAATAATAGCTAAATGGGATGATAAACCTTTTATACCAAACAAAGGCCCTCTTCAAACTCAATCAGCCCTCCTCTGGCTTTGGGCATGCATGGTGACAGAGCCAAGAGTAAACGATAATCTAAATCAGAGCCATGTGTGTGTGTCCCTCCCACAACCCCACCTCCACCACCACCATCACATCACACAGCCCCTCTAGAAACATTTCCAAGTAGCCATGCATGGCTAATACTAGCAAACCACTCTACTGTATGGGACTCTACTGTACTGCTACGGTTAGTTACAATACATTTTCTCTGTACCCTTGCTGAAAGGAGGAGAGCTGCATTACAAGTTTTAACTAAGTGTTCTAGAAAAACAATTTGTGAAACAGACACCAGTTCTGTATTCACCTTGTAAAACAATAGCGTCTAAATAATTGTCTTAGGAACATTAGTGGCAAAATATAGAGGTACGTTTACTGTTAGACATTTATCGTGTATCACGTTTCTGCAGACCACCTCATCATTCACATCACTTGGCTGTGGCATCAAAAGAAAGGAGAGCACAAACTCACTTCATCTTTAGAGAACAACCATAAGGCAACACTTTTACTGCTGGTATATAATCCTTGTCTTATCTCCTCTTATCTCTGGTTTAATGTGGAGGGTGGGGGGGGGGTGGAACACAGGACCAGTGTACAGCTATGACCTTATAAGGGTGCCCTGTGATGAGGACTAGACTCAAACCTAAGCCCCAGAAAGATCTAAAGGCTACCATTTCTCCAAACTGTCCACACCACTTTCTCTCTCTCACACACACACACACACACACACACACACACACACCCTGCAGTCCTTTTGAAGCACAACCCGACTTGTCTTGTGCTCTCTATGTCACCCAGCGGTGGGCCACTAACATGTACTGTTTCTGGGCCTGAGCTTTGGGGTCCCATGCCATAATTCATTACTACAGTATAACACTTACAGAGGATCAGCTGTTATCCCTTTATGAAACTATTAAAACTTAAATAGACCCATTCATCACCAATTATTACATTTCTTTCACCCCATTAAACAAAAAAACGTGTCTCACGGTAAATGCTGCCTGTATCCCACGTTTAACCAATAAGAATCATGAAGTAAGATGAAGATATTAGACATACATTACTTCACCATGTAAACAGCCGCAAGTATTTCTTATGAATAAAACATTTTGGTTTTCAGAAGTAGCTATGGCATGAAGTCATAAGAAAACAGCAAATGAGAGGTAATTTGGGAATACATGAGAAATAAAATGCATATTGTCGAATCTTGATATGCCTGGCTTAAATTTAAGTCAATTGAATGAACAATATCAATGATCCTCGCAAGTATTTATATAAACTGCACAGAAATCACGACGACAATGTAAGATCTAGATAAATAAATGATATTGAATGGCTCATTGACAAAACAACAACTTTCACATCAGGAGTTGTGCTGGTCGAAGTGTGAGAATGTTTTGACTGTATCTATATGGGAATATTTGTGCATGTATCTGGTATTCTCTTAACCATTTCACATAGTGCTGGCATAGTTGATATCTTTGCCACGATCTCTCTCTTTCAAATGATTCTTTTCTGTGATTTTATTCAGCTGAGAGTAGGAGAACAAAAGGGAACAAGTGAACCAGCTGTGTTTTGTATGTTACACAGTGAATTGGCCAGTTTAACCAAGTGTTTATTTTTCACTGTGATATTTATAGTGTTGATTCAGGAGTTACATTAACTTAACACTCAGTGGAGTAAACTAACCTCAGTAGTGTTGTGTGGGATTATGTCATTTTTACTCTGCGTAGAGTAAAACTCTCAAAACCATGCCCATCATTAACATATTTCCCAGCATGCTCCATTGCAAGTTGATTTTCAGAATTGTTTAAAAGTTTCAATGTGTTTTTGCATGTACATTGATTGGTTGACAAATGTTATGCTACACAAAGATAAATCAAAAACAGACGGACCTATTGCACTCGTTACTGAGGTGGTTGTTCCAGTTTGGATGATTTAGGCAGTCTCACTAATCAATCTTCCCTACCATGGCAGTAATTTTGAATGCAGGTTGCGGGTGATTTAAAGTTCCAACTGTTGGATATTCTCACTCTGGCTGGACACCAATTGGAATTACACCTCACTTTGCAAGCCAGCATAATGTGACTTGCAGTCATAATGTAGCCTTTCAACCAAAAATGTCTTAACACCACTGTGTATTCCAAAATATAACCAGTCCCTCAAAGAAAGGCCGTATGATATGCACTGAGTGTACAAAAAATGAAGGACACCTTCTTAATATTGAGATGGACAATAATTATTGATACACAGCAGTGTTGCAGTTCTTGACACAAACAGGTGCGCCTGGCACCTACTACCACACCCCGTTCAAAGGCACTTAAATACTTTGTCTTTCCCACTCACCCTCGGAATGGCACACATACACAATCCATGTCTCAATTGTCTCAAGGCTTAAAAATCCTTAATTAACCTCTCTCCTTCTCTTCATCTACACTGATTGAAGTGACATCACATGGTCAGTCTACAGTATGTCATGCAATAAGCAGGTGTCCTTAATGTTTTGTAGAGTCAGTGTATGTTAATGTATTAGTCATAAAAAGATACTTTTTTAATAAGGCTGGTGGAAGCGTTCATAGAGGGTTCTAGGAAGAACCTTTCAAAGTTAAAAGGGTTCTTGGTAGAGCCCTTAATAGAGGGTTCCATGAAGAACACTACATAAAGGGTTCTGTCTATGGGGACAAACTGAAGAACCCTAGATGGTTCTACTTAGCACCTTTTTTTCTAAGAGTGTAGCGTAGGTCTGAACAAATAGACCTTGCACAGCTGACAAGTTTATAAAACTAACACCTCATGCAGTCTTGCAATAAAAACATAAATATCTTAGATTTCCTCAGGCTGGTTTGATTCCTTTGACCTGTTTTCACTTTACTGGCTTAAACTGGATTAACATTGTCACTGTTCTTACTCCCCAGAAAATACACAAGCCCTGTTACAAGAACCAGATCCACACAGGCTGCTGGATTATCGAACACTTTCTGTTTCTCTGTTTTCATTTGATACTCGGGGTCTTTAGTCAAAGCTACAGTGTATTACTACATAATTCATGCAAACCAGTCTAATCCAGTAGCGTCCGGGTATAGTAGGAGGAAATAGTTTTGGTACCCTGCTTCACAGTTCTATTGTGGAAAACGATTCAATCACAGAACATGGACAAGTGTATTTTAGCACATCTAACAAAATCGGACATTCTCATAGGATGAGATGAATTACTAGTATAGGCTAGTACTGGGAGTGTTATTGACAGACCCTTTGGTGAGTTTAGCGGAGCAGGAGTAGGAATATACACATCCTGGGTCTCAGAGCATCTGCTCTAACACTTTGCATGACGGGAGCATTCCTCATCATGGGCTGTGTGAGGGGGAGGAGAGATGGGAAGGGTCACAGGACTGATGACCTCAGACCTGACCTCTGGGAACATTCATTTAGGGTATAGGCCCTTTAGCTGATCCTGAAGAGAACCTTTCCAGGTTTCTCCCTGCAGTGGCAAACTCAGTGTCAGCCTGACATGGGAGAGACGAGAGGACAGACATACAGTGCCTTGCGAAAGTATTCGGCCCCCTTGAACTTTGCGACCTTTTGCCACATTTCAGGCTTCAAACATAAAGATATAAAACTGTATTTTTTTGTGAAGAATCAACAACAAGTGGGACACAATCATGAAGTGGAACAACATTTATTGGATATTTCAAACTTTTTTAACAAATCAAAAACTGAAAAATTGGGCGTGCAAAATTATTCAGCCCCCTTAAGTTAATACTTTGTAGCGCCACCTTTTGCTGCGATTACAGCTGTAAGTCGCTTGGGGTATGTCTATCAGTTTTGCACATCGAGAGACTGAAATTTTTTCCCATTTCTCCTTGCAAAACAGCTCGAGCTCAGTGAGGTTGGATGGGGAGCATTTGTGAACAGCAGTTTTCAGTTCTTTCCACAGATTCTCGATTGGATTCAGGTCTGGACTTTGACTTGGCCATTCTAACACCTGGATATGTTTATTTATGAACAATTCCATTGTAGATTTTGCTTTATGTTTTGGATCATTGTCTTGTTGGAAGACAAATCTCCGTCCCAGTCTCAGGTCTTTTGCAAACTAACCATCTTCCCTGTCCCTGCTGAAGAAAAGCAGGCCCAAACCATGATGCTGCCACCACCATGTTTGACAGTGGGGATGGTGTGTTCAGGGTGATGAGCTGTGTTGCTTTTACGCCAAACATAACGTTTTGCATTGTTGCCAAAAAGTTCAATTTTGGTTTCATCTGACCAGAGCACCTTCTTCCACATGTTTGGTGTGTCTCCCAGGTGGCTTGTGGCAAACTTTAAACAACACTTTTTATGGATATCTTTAAGAAATGGCTTTCTTGCCACTCTTCCATAAAGGCCAGATTTCTGCAATATACGACTGATTGTTGTCCGATGGACAGAGTCTCCCACCTCAGCTGTAGATCTCTGCAGTTCATCCAGAGTGATGATGGGCCTCTTGGCTGCATCTCTGATCAGTCTTCTCCTTGTATGAGCTGAAAGTTTAGAGGGACGGCCAGGTCTTGGTAGATTTGCAGTGGTCTGATACTCCTTCCATTTCAATATTATCGCTTGCACAGTGCTCCTTGGGATGTTTAAAGCTTGGGAAATCTTTTTGTATCCAAATCCGGCTTTAAACGTCTTCACAACAGTATCTCGGACCTGCCTGGTGTGTTCCTTGTTCTTCATGATGCTCTCTGCGCTTTTAACGGACCTCTGAGACTAGCACAGTGCAGGTGCATTTATACGGAGACTTGATTACACACAGGTGGATTGTATTTATCATAATTAGTCATTTAGGTCAACATTGGATCATTCAGAGATCCTCACTGAACTTCTGGAGAGAGTTTGCTGCACTGAAAGTAAAGGGGCTGAATAATTTTGCACGCCCAATTTTTCAGTTTTTGATTTGTTAAAAAAGGTTGAAATATCCAATAAATGTCGTTCCACTTCATAATTGTGTCCCACTTGTTGTTGATTCTTCACAAAAAAAATACAGTTTTATATCTTTATGTTTGAAGCCTGAAATGTGGCAAAAGGTCGCAAAGTTCAAGGGGGCCGAATACTTTCGCAAGGCACTGTATGTTTATTTTTTATCTAGTTGAATATACTGACTTAAGTCACTCTGTATAAGAGCATCTGCTAAAACTAAAATGTAAAATACGGAAACACTGTCAAACAGTTTGTCCACACACAATAACAGAGCAATTTGCATGTCCGTGTAACCTTAGGCAAGGGACTCTTCTGGGGCAAGTTTGTGCTGTGTGTCTATCTGCCTGAATGCTGCACCATTCCTGAAGATGAGTCGGATGTCCGAGACAAACTCAACTTGCTCTTCACAAATGGACAGATTTATAGGCGTCCATGGTCTGCTGATTCTCTGGCATCATCTACAGCAAAATACGGAGGTTATCACGATTTGAAAAACAACAAAGAGTAATTCTCTCAAATGTTTCTCATCATACACTGCAAAACCAAGGGTTTCGGATCTGATCACATGACTGAACACTTTTCTGCAGCACGTTTTGAACACGTCAAGGCATTTAGTTTTTTTTAAATTTAAAATTAAAACACGCCACAGTGCTTAGATTGTAAACACCAGAACATGTTTATTCACTGTAACACTTTTTAAAACACATGAACACGTTTATTCAGCACAAGGTGTTAAGGTTTCAAACACTAAACACAGGGGGTGCTGTTTTAACACTGTAGGGTGTACAGCTGTATTTGCATATTTCACAGCACGCCTTTCGACTGAATGTGAGAGATTCCCACACGACTGTGTTTGTTATTCACAAAGACATGGTTGTTGCATTCAAGTGACTGCCTAAGTGAATGTGTTTCAATTCAAAGGAACTCCTTTATGACCACATATTATAGAAGGAGAATCCTGGCTCATGGGCCATATCAGACCTGCAAGTCGCAATATGCTGGTTTGTCAAGTGATTTGCATCTATTATGGATACACATTAGTTGCTGCTACTCAGCAGCTACTCTTCCTGGGGTCCAGAAAAATTGATTAGTAGTAATTCCTGTCGGAATCTAGCCAGAGGGAGGATATCCAATAATTCACATTTTATCACCAACATCTGCACTATGATGGTGAAGGTTTTAAAAGGTCACAAACAGGCAAAATCATGTTTATTATGAAATTGGAAGGAAACCAGGTTAAAGTATGAACATTTACTGTTGCTTCTACATTGATAAAGTTTGATCATAAAGTTAATGGTCCCTTCCCCCATGTCAAACACTTGGGTTCATTATTAAGGGCTCAAGGTGTCTCACCCTAACTCTCATTTTAATGCACCAATGGTAACATGATATTATTTTAGGGCCAGATTGCAATTTACTGGGGGGAGGGTCCAAAACAGGGGAGGGTTGTCAAACTTTTTATTTTGCATTTATTTTGCTTTGTGCTTTTTTAAATTGGGCACAGGGTAGGGTAATGCGCTTTCTTGTTCTTTTTGCAGGTTTTACTATGTATTTTCTTCTATCCTAGCCACATTTCCTCATCTGCTTGCATGCTCCTCCCCTATATCAAGGTGTTTTGGTACTTCCTTTATGTGCTAACTTCCTACTGTACCACAGGTCAGTATAGTCTAACAGTATATCTTGCCCTCTATCCACCATTCAAAGTGACAATTGTGGTAGGTGGATCGTTTGTACAGATCTGCAATAGCTTAACTCATACCACATATAAAAGCATTCAAAGCTGCATCATTATTCAATATGAATCGACGACAACAAATAGGAATAACTGATAGGCAGCAGACAGGCCAGGTGCATCATTGTGCATGAAAGAACAGTGAAGACATGAATCAGAAAGTTCCCCTATTGAACTTGTTTAGGGACAATACAATTATCCTACCTAGAGTAAAGTAGCCGACAACACCACAATGGGGTGGCTGGTAGCCCAGTGGTTAGAGTGTTGGGCCAGTAACTGAAAGGTTGCTGGATCAAATCTCAGAGATGACAAGGTAAGAATCTGTTGATCTTCCTCTGAACAAGACAGTTAACCCACTGTTCCCTGGTAGACAGTCATTGTAAATAATCATTTGTTCTAAACTGACTTGCCTAGGTAAGGTTTAATATAAATTAATAGTTTTGTACTCACCTCAGAACATTCTTCTTTTGAAGTGAGTACAAAATTATACTCTAGGCTGCAGTGAAAATATAATTTGAATAACAATGCAAAAGCCCAGTGATTTGAAAGTTTAATTCGATTTGGATCTAGTTTAGAAAGGCACAGTAGCTGGCTGTATTTCTACAGCCCCCGATGTCACAGGAAGGCCAAAAGAAAATAAAGGACATCAACCACCCAAGCCACGGTCTGTTCACCTGCTACCATCCAGAAGCGAGGTCAGTACAGGTGCATCAAAGCTGGAGCCAAGAGACTGAAAAACAGCTTCTATCTCAAGGACATCAGTCCTTTAAATAACCATCACTAGCCAGCCTCCACCCAGCACCCTGCGCTGAACTTAGTCACTGTCACTAGCTGGCTACCACCCAGTTACTCAACCCTGCACTTTAGAGGCTGCTGCCCTATGTACATAGTCATGGAATCAATAGTCATTTTAATAATGGAACACTGGTCACTTTAATAATGTTTACATATTGTTTTACTCATTTCATATGTTTTTAAGGCAGGTAGCCGGGGTGGCAGGTAGCCTAGTGGTTAGAGTGTTGGACTTGTAACCGAAAGGTTGCAAGATTGAATCCCTGAGCTAACAAGATAAAAATCTATAATTCTCACCCCTGAACAAGGCAGTCAATCCACTGTTCCTAGGCTGTCATTGAAATTAAGAATGTGTTCTTAACTGACTTGCCTAGTTAAATAAAAATGCTGCATTCTAGTCAATGACATCCTATTCAGCTATTGCTGTGTGTATATACACACACTATTCTATGTGTTCTACAGATATTCTATCCACATACTATCCATCATGTCTATACATCCCATCATATACAGTGGGGCAAAAAACTATTTAGTCAGCCACCAATTGTGCAAGTTCTCCCACTTAAAAAAAGATGAGAGGCCTGTAATTTTCATCATAGGTACACTTCAACTATGACAGACAAAATGTGGGGGAAAAAAAAATCCAGAAAATCATATTGTAGGATTTTTTTATGAATTTATTTGCAAATTATGGTGGAAAATAAAAATTTGGTAACCTACAAACAAGCAAGATTTCTGGCTTTCACAGACCTGTAACTTCTTGTTTAAGAGGCTCCTCTGTCCTCCACTCGTTACCTGTACTAATGGCACCTGTTTGAACTTGCTATCAGTTTAAAAGACACCTGTCCACAACCTCAAACAGTCACACTCCAAACTCCACTATGGCCAAGACCAAAGAGCTGTCAAAGGACACCAGAAACAAAATTGTAGACCTGCACCAGGCTGGGAAGACTGAATCTGCAATAGGTGAGCAGCTTGGAAATGGAAGACATACAAGACCACTGATAATCTCACTCGATCTGGGGCTCCATGCAAGATCTCACCCCGTGGGGTCAAAAATCCCAGAACCACACGGGGGGGACCTAGTGAATGACCTGCAGAGAGCTGGGACCAAAGTAACAAAGCCTACCATCAGTAACACACTACGCCTCCAGGGACTCAAATCCTGCAGTGCCAGACGTGTCCCCCTGCTTAATTAAGCCAGTACACGTCCAGGCCCGTCTGAAGTTTGCTCGAGAGCATTTGGATGATCCAGAAGAAGATTGGGAGAATGTCATATGGTCAGATCAAACCAAAATATAACTTTTTGGTAAAAACTCAACTCGTCGTGTTTGGAGGACAAAGAATGCTGAGTTGCATCCAAAGAACACCATACCTACTGTGAAGCATGGGGGTGGAAAAATCATGCTTTGGGGCTGTTCTTCTGCAAAGGGACCAGGACAACTGATCCGTGTAAAGGAAAGAATGAATGTGGCCATGTATCGTGAGATTTTGAGTGAAAACCTCCTTCCATCAGCAAGGGCATTGAAGATGAAACGTGGCTGGGTCTTTCAGCATGACAATGATCCCAAACACACCGCCCGGGCAACAAAGGAGTGGCTTCGTAAGAAGCATTTCAAGGTCCTGGAGTGGTCTAGCCAGGCTCCAGATCTCAACCGCATAGAAAATCTTTGGAGGGAGTTGAAAGTCTGTTGCCCAGCAACAGCCCCAAAACATCACTGCTCTAGAGGAGATGTGCATGGAGGAATGGGCCAAAATACCAGCAACAGTGTGTGAAAACCTTGTGAAGACTTACAGAAAACGTTTGACCTCTGTCATTGCCAACAAAGGGTATATAACAAAGTATTGAGAAACTTTTGTTATTGACCAAATACTTATTTTCCACCATACTTTGCAAATAAATTCATTAAAAATCCTACAATGTGACTTTCTGGATTTTTTTTTTCTCATTTTTTCTGTCATAGTTGAAGTGTACCTATGATGAAAATTACAGGCCTCATCTTTTTAAGTGGGAGAACTTGCGCAATTGGTGGCTGACTAAATACTTTTTTGCCCCACTGTATATACACACACAGTGTATGCAGACTCCTTTAAAATTTGTTACGTTACAGCTTTATTCTAAAATTGACTAAATTGTTTTTCTTCCCTCATCAATCTACACACAATACCTCATAATGACAAATCAAAAACAGGTTTTAGAAATTTTAGCAAATATATTAAAATTAAAACTGAAATAATACATTGTCATAAGTTCTCAGGCCCTTTAATTACAGTGCCTTGCAAAATGATTCATTCCCCTTGGTGTTTTTCCTATTTTGTTGCATTACAACCTGTAATTTAAATGATTTTCATTTGGTTTTCATGTAATGGACATGCACAAAATAGTCCAAAATGGCGAAGGGAAATGAAAACAGTTACATGTTTAAAAAATGTTTAAAAAAATAAAATGGAAAAGTAGTAAAAGTAGTGTGTGCATATGTATTCACCCCCTTTGCTATGAAGCCCCTGCACACGAGTCCATTGACATTTATGGTTTCCATTTATGCAGTAAAGTAGCCTACATGCATTATAAACCCGAACAGATTTATTCAATAATTTGATTAAGTTCTGTAAACATAATATAAGTCATAACATTGTAGGAAAATAACTGTTTTAGGTTCCAATAACACCTTTTGATTTTGTAAGACTGATATTTATTTATCTATGCGTAGTCACTTCACCTCTACCTACATGTACAAATTACCTCAACGAACCTGTACCCTCGCAAACTGACTCGGTACTGGTACCCACTCTATATAGCCTCGTTATTGTTATTTTATTGTGTTCCTTTAAAAAAAAGTTTTACTTGAGTTTATTTGGTCAAACTCTTCTTAAACTGCACTGTTGGTTATGGGCTTGTAAGTAAGCATTTCACTGTAAGGTCTACACTTGTTGTATTCGGAGCATGTGACCAATAATGTTTGATTTGATTTGAGAGATCCATGAGGGTGACAAGGTGCTAGTTTTAATCCCCACCGCAGAAAGTAAGTTCCTGGCAACATGGCACGGGCCTACGAGGTGACCCGTAAATTACCATGTACGGCAGCCTGGGAGACAGAAACCCCAACAGATTTACCACGAGAACCTATTGAAGAGGTGGCATGTGTTGTGGTCAAAACCCAGGACATCGACTGGACCAGTGATGGTCCCGCGCAATGAGGACCTCGTACCAGCCCAGAAGCAAGCACTCCTGGAGCTCATCGATCGAACATGGTGTGTTTTCTGAGAAACTGGGCCAAACGACCCTCATTGAACACCACATCCACACCAACATCCAAATCGGAGGGTAGTCTGCATTTCTGCAATGACTTTCTGAATGACATTTTGTTCGTACCTACCTCATCCCTAGGGTCGACGAGCTCATCGACCGGTTGGGAAAGGTCTGGTAGATCCGCACCCTGGACCTGACCAAGGGATATAGGCAGGTACCCATGGCAGCCTCCTACCGGGAGAAGATGGCATTCTCGACAACGGACGGCTTATACCAATACCGGGTCCTCCCGGTCTGTGTCCATGGAGCCACACCCACGATCCAGCTTCTGATGGACTGAGTCCTTCGACCCCACCAACAGTACGCAGCAGCCTATTTAGACAACATCATCATCCACAGCCAAGGTTGGGAAGAGCCCCTGACCTGTCTCCAGGTGGTACTGGACGTGTTCAGGCAAGCTGGGTTGACAGCGAAACCCAGGAAATGCAAGCTGGAGTTTGAGGAGGTGGAGTACCTGGGGTATTTGATCGGACGGGAGAACGTCAAGCCCCAGGAGGTGCAAGGTGCAGGCGGTTCCTGACGGGCCCATTCTCCACACCGAGACACAAGTCAAATCCTTCCTGGGGCTGGCGGGATACTATTGCTGGTTTATCCCCAACTTTGCAGCTATAGCCTCCTCTTACCAGGAAGGAAGCCCGATTCTCCTATACGACTCTCGTGACTCCCGATTCCCATTTACCGATGCTGGTGCAGACGGATGCCTGAGACACGTACACGTTCCATGGGAGGAACACCCCATCATGCACATAGGCCGGAAGTTGATACCCCAAAGAAACAAGTACTTGATTGTCGAGAAAGAGTGTCTAGCAGTGAAGTGGGCTCCTAGACACTTCAATATTACCTGTTGGGCACCCACTTCACCCTGTCACAGACCAATGATCAGGTCACCAGGTGGTTCTTGTCACTTCAACACTTGTCTTTTTCTGTTGTGCACAATTCAGGGGCAAAGCATGGGAACGTGGATGCCCTATCAAGAAGGGAGACGTACATCGCACTGACCGACCGCCCTCTCCCCGACAGAGCTAAGGAGGGGGTGGGGGGGGGGTGTACTGCAGACAAGCCACCAGGGGGAGACTTGTCAAGGCCTGGTGACAGAGCATACATCACACGGTGGTGGATCCCTCTGCTGGACATGCAAGGTCTCGATCTGTTGAGTAATCTGTGCTCACCAGCCATGGCTGCTGCTAGGAGCCCAGGGCACGGAGGGTTGGAGGTCGTGAGAGGTTGCAACCGGACAGACGGCCCAGACGAATTGCTCGAACTGAGGGCATCGGTGTTCTACCCCAGAGGAGACACCATTCCCCGGAGCCCAGAAGGCGGTAACCTGGAAGAGAACATTTTTTTCTTTATTGTTAGAAATAAACACTCTTGAAACTGAGGTATCACACTGTCCGTGTCTGATCTGTGTAAAGGTCTTGATCAAACCCCCCTGGTCTGCCACAGTACATTCAAGCAACGTTACTTTGAATCAGTACTCTTCAGTCACCTTCGGGTGCATTTAAAGAAGCATGAGATGGTGGCATGCCCATTTAATAGTTGGGATTACCGCACAAATGTGCACTTAAATTTACAAATAGGACACACCAAGTGAATGTTAGGTCAGATTTTTAATGATTTAAAAAAAAACGCAGTTTTATATTGAAACAGATGATTTAGAAATGATGACACTGGTGAACACAAACAAAATGTAGCTTTTTTTATTTAAAAAAAATGCAGTTTTATATTGCTGATTTAGAAACCGCTAACACACTTGACGCATCCAGAAAAGTTCAAACTATCAGCAGTATACTGGGTCCTAGCCAATCTACCCAGTAAATATTGAACAGCCTTACACACTATACAGCTTGCCATACTGTGTAAAGTGACAGACCTCCATGGGCAGCTGTACTTGTACCATTATTACATGACATTCGTTCTCTTGAACAAGATGGCGTTTTCATTGAATCCATTGGTCAGAATGTCAAGGGAACCATCTTTTGTATTACGACTGACAATCTTGCTGCCCATGGACTGGGAGAGTTTCTAGAGTCTTATATACTTTGTTTGTAGATTCTGTACGGCCACCAACAAACAGTTGCAGTCCAATGAAGTCAGAGAAGGAGAGTAGCCTGAGAACTAAATCCAGCCATGACATTAATGTACAAATGTTGTGAAAAGCGTTACTCTGAGCAGTCAGATTGGTGTGAGAGCAGATTGTGTCCTGCATGAGTCACTGCAGTATTTCCAATTTATCACTTTTCCACCAGATCTTTTGGAAGTTATTATGCTTGTTGAGCTGTCGCTTTGCCTTAAAGAGATGATTTGCCTTAAGTACTTCACTTTCGACTTTTAAACAGGGAAATAGCATTGTTATCATATCAGCACACAGACAAAGACCACAGCCCATTCCCAAGACATTCACATCAAAAGGGAAAATAGAGAGTAATTGACATGAGAATGCCACTCTCCTCAGAATACTTCCATTGTTAGTGGGCAGTGAAGTCCCAGAGGTTGATGGCTCATGGGCAGTTTTGATGGACTTGAAAGAAGTGGAAGAATTGGCATTGTGTCCAGCGTTTATAGATGAGACCATTGAGTAATTGCAGTGTAAAATTAGTGACCACAGACAGTGGAGGTAAGCCTTCTAAGGTCTTCGAAAGCCACGTTAACAAAACAGATCACCGACCATTTCGAATCCCACCGTACCTTCTCAGCTACGCAATCTGGTTTCCGTGGTGGTCATAGGTGCACCTCAACCACGCTCAAGGTCCTAAACGATATCATAATCGTCATTGATAATAGACAATACTGTGCAACTGTATTCATCGACCTGGCCAAGGCTTTCGACTCTGTCAATCATCAGATTCTTATTGGCAGACTCAATACCCTTGGTTTCTCAAATGACTGCCTCTCCTGGTTCACCAACTACTTCTCAGGCAGAGTTCAGTGTGTCAAATCAGAGGCCTGTTGTCCGGACCTCTGGCAGTCTCTATGGGGGTGCCAAGGGGTTCAATCCTCGGGCCGACTCTTTGCTCTGTATACATCAATGATGTTGCTCTTGCTGCTGGTGATTCTCTGATCCACCTCTACGCATACGACACCATTCTGTATACTTCTGGCCCCTCTTTGGACACTGTGTTAACTAACCTCCAGACGAGCTTCAATGCCATACAATTCCCCTTCCATGGCCTCCAACTGCTCTTAAATGCAAGTAAAACTAAATGCATGCTCTTCAACCGATCGCTGCCTACACCTGCCCGCCTGTCCAGCATCACTACTCTGGACGGTTCTGACTTAGAATATGTGGACAACTACAAATACCTAGGTGTCTGGTTAGACTGTAAACTCTCCTTCCAGACTCACATTAAGAATCTCCAATCCAAAATTAAATCTAGAATTGTCTTTCTATTTCGCAACAAAGCATCCTTCACTCATGCTGCCAAACATACCCTCGTAAAACTGATCATCCTACCGATCCTTGACTTCGGCGATGTCATTTACAAAATAGCCTCCAACACTCTATTCAGCAAATTGGATGCAGTCTATCACAGTGCCATCCGTTTTGTCACCAAAGCCCCTTATACGACCCACCACTGTGACCTGTATGCTCTCGTTGGCTGGCCCTCGCTTCATATTCGTCACCAAACTCACTGGCTCCAGGTCATCTATAAGTCTTTGCTAGGTAAAGCCCCACCTTATCTCAGCTCACTGGTCACCATAGCAGCACCCACCAATAGCATGCGCTCCAGCAGGTATATTTCACTGGTCATCCCCAAAGCCAATTCCTCCTTCAGCCGCCTTTCCTTCCAGTTCTCTGCTGCCAATGACTGGAACAAACTGCAAAAATCACTGAATCTGGAGACTCATATCTCCCTCATTAGCTTTAAGCACCAGCTGTCAGAGCAGCTCACATATCACTGCACCTGTACATAGTCCATCTGTAAATAACCCATCCAACTACCTCATCTCCAAACATATTTATTTTATTTATTTTGCTCCTTTGCACCCCAGTATCTCTACTTGCACATTCATAACTCCAGTGTTTAGTTGCTATATTGTAATTATTTCACCACTAATGCCTATTTATTGCCTTACCTCCCTTATCCTACCTCATTTGCACACACTGTATATAGACTTTTTTCTATTGTATTATTGACTGTATGTTTGTTTATTCCATGTGTAACTCTGTGTTGTTGTTTGTGTCGCACTGCTTTGCTTTATCTTGGCCAGGTCGCATTTGTAAATGAGAACTTGTTCTCAACTGGCCTACCTGGTTAAATAAAGGTGAAAAAAAAGATATTCCCTGAGTATAGACTTTGCCCTAAATATCACTATGTTGAGCACTATCCCAACCTTATTGAGTGTTTTGGGCCCTTGGTGCACCTCTGGACCATGCGGTTTGAGGGCAAACATTGTTTCTTCAAAAGGGTTGTACACAGCACACAGCATTTTAAGAACATTTTGAAAGACATTGGCAACCAGACACTAGTACACGATGGCTTATCATTTTGCTTAAAGTCATTTTTCACACCCCTGACACAAACATCTAATGTTATTAACTCTATCCTAGTTTCAACACGACCAGAAGTAGCTCAAGTACACATTGCGGGACAGATGACTAGCAACAGTCAAACTACATTGAATGTCACTGTTAATGGCAAAGACTATGCCCCTGGCATGTTTGCTTCAGTTGGAGTCAGTGGGGGGGGGCTGCCTTAGTTCTGAAAAATGGCTCAGATATATTTCCTCTACAGTCACTGAGTCATGGTATGTAGAACATCTTTGTTCCTATGAGCTATCATCTACACAAGTTAGTCTGTCTGTCCAATTGCAATCTGAGCTCAATGACACTGTCACCTTTTCTGCATAAATCATTGATGGCCAGCTGCTATTGACCCCAAGAGGTTCATTCCAGTGAGACAGAGTGGAAAATGTATAGTGAGGCATTTTTTTTTTAAATGAAGCCATTATGTACCTCGTGTTACCATTTGCATTGTTTCGATATTCCAAGTGCAACCTCTCAATGTTGTATTCTTCCTCAGCAATGGCAGCTGAAGCTCCTCAAGCCATGATACTTCGTGTTGTTGATGCTAACCATACAAGGAAAATAAACCTCAGCCCCCATCCGTTGATGACTTGATAAACATTTTATAGGCCAAGTTTGAGTTTGACTATGACTTCCGCTTGCAGTATGACTTTAATGGAGAACTTACCTGCTTGATGGACATTGAGGAGTTGCCACAGAAAGCAACAGTGCACCATTTGGTGAAAGGAGGAGATACAAGTTCTAAAGTTGACACAGAAATAGTTTCAGATGTGTCTTCCCCAGGGCTCCTCAGTAGGTGGCCGCCAGAAGTGTGTGCCGTGCCTACTTTTGCATTAGAGGTAGAGTTGAAGATTAGAGAAGGAAATGCTAACCCTCGAATGGAAAATATCTTGTGTTGTCTAGAGACCAAAAACATGACATCTTAGAGAAAGGTGCTACTACTGTGTACAGTTTCAAGGCTTACCCAAATGACAGAAATAGGAAAGGCAGATGAAGCGCATGTTAAAAAACACCCCTGTCTGAAAGAGGCAGGATCTGACACTGGGTGGACTGGATGGAAGACAGTTTCAAATTCAAGATTCAAGATAGTCACCAACCCCATCTGTAAAGGAGTTCCTTGATCTCTGGTCTGTTCTGCACATGGAGTTGCAGGTAAAATTCCAATTCTGTTTTTACACAAATTTGACCTGCTTTAATATATTAGTTATACTGAATTAAATTATGATACTTTTTTTCTAAACTTGTGATAAATTCTAAGTACTGTCCTTTGTTGTCTATTTCAAATGTAGGTGTATGCAGATTTCCACTAAATTACAAACAAGAACCTGACAAACATCTTTTATGTTGAGATTAACGCCACACCCCTCGGGTGCCACACCCCTTGTATAGACAGAGACCATCGAAGACTGGAAGAACTACTGATGATTTGATTGACATTCTGAGGTGCCATGATCTACAGAGGAGCACTGCACATTGCAATGGAATCAGGGTGGTCTTGTGCAAATATCAACTACTTGTTATTAAACCTTGAGGGGAGATGTCCCAGACACAGATTAAGCCTTGTCCTGGACTAAAAATCATTTTATATGGAGATTCTCCATTGAGCTTGCTTTTTAGTGCAGGACTAGGTTTGATAAGTATTTAAAAAGAAACCTTAGAGGTGCAGTTAGCTTTTTATTTTACCTTTCTTTAACTAGGCAAGTCAGTTAAGAACAAATTCTTATATTCAATGACAGCCTTGGAACAGTGGGTTAACTGCCTGTTCAGGGGCAGAATGACAGATTTGTACCTTTCCAGTTCAGGGATTTGAACTTGCAACCTTCTGGTTACTAGTCCAATACTCTAACCACTAGGCTACCTTGCCGCCCAGAGGTAGCTCTGGGTCTTCCTTTCCTGTGGCGGTCCTCACAAGAGCCAGTTTCATCATAGAGCTTGATGTTTTTTGTGACTGCACTTAAAGAATCTTTCAAAGTTCTTGACATTTTCCAGGTTGACTGACCTTCCTTAGAGGGCTCCGAGTGGCGCAGCAGTTTAAGGCACAGGAAACACAGGGATAAATACACTGGGGAAATGTATTCTTGCCAATAAATCTGTGGCCAATCTCTGTCTTGGCCACAGCCCTGGTGTTGAAACAGGAAATTCAGGGTGTTGGTACCTAAGAGGTTGTGAGTTCAAATCCCAGAAGTGTTTGCATCCCATGTGTGTGAGCCAATGTCGAGGTCAATTCAGAAAGTGAACCCAATTCCGGAATTGAAAATAATAGTTTGGGAATTTCTTTGGACTTTTTGGAACACGTCACATGTGAAAGCATGTTTTTGAAAGGTTAAATTCCACGTGTTATCGCGATGATTTAGAAAGCGTCTTTGTACCCTGGGTTCCCCTTACAGGATATTGCAGTTAGTACCTGTGCATGTTGTCCTTGTGTTTAAAGGAAGATACTGTATTTCTCATATGTCATATTATAAACAAGAACGATTGTATTGGTTATTTAATTGTGTTGTGTGCTGTGTAATAGAATAGTAAGCAACACCAATACATACCAGTTCTGTATGGGAGGGAAGCTGGTAGTGTCTGAGGGAAGTTGGATCTTATTACCTGGAGAAGGATTCCAGGGTTCTTGTTCCAACATGCAGACTCCATCTAAAGATTAAATTCAACTGCTTACAATCTGATCCTTTAAAACAACATGTTACAAACTGATATGTGGAAACATTAAATGTAGCTACGGTAGTGCTTAAATATAAGGACCCCCTTGCATGATTCACTACTTCTAAAATAAGTTGAAATTGAAAAAAAAAACTATCTTGGAGTTCATAGATGTATTCGTTTGATTTATAACTGCACAGGACCACAAAAAAAAAAATGTTTTACATCAAAGTCAGAAATTGGCCTGGAATAAATTAATTTGGTTGGAGACAGGTGATTCTCATTTGCTGTGTAATTTCTCTCACCTGTGTTGAGTTGCAGATGGGTGAAAATAAAATGCCATTCAACCAGTTGAGAAAAAAGAGAAAACAGAACATTCGGCTCCATTGTAAAGTGCAAGGGTGCTGATATACTTAAGTGCAAATATATGTACCTGCTGCTGTTGTGATGATAGCCAAGGTAACCTTTGCTTGGCAGTGGTGCATTGTGGGAGAAGTGAGGCTTTGGGTTGAATGCGGATCATGACACTAGGCGATACCCAAATGTAGACATAGGAGGCAGATGGTAGGAGTTGAAGATGTTTAATAAATCCAAAGGGAATAGGAAAGAGAATGGTTGTGGACAGGCAAAAGGTCATAACCAGATCAGAGTCCAGGAAGAACAGAGTGGCAGGCAGGCTCGAGGTCAGGCAGGTGGGTACAAAGTCCAGAAACAGGCAAGGGTCAAAACCGGGAGGACTAGAAAAGGGCACAGCAGGAAACCGGGAAAACCCCTTGTATGCTTGGACATACAAGATGAACTGGCACAGAGAGACAGGAAACACAGGGATAAATACACTGGGGAAAACAAGCGACACCTGGAGGGGGTGGAGACAATAACGAGGACAGGTGAAACAGATCAGGGTGTGACAAATTGTCCACGTGTTTGAGTGCATAGATGGAGCTGCTTACGAGGCCCCTCAATGATTGGACAGCCTGTGAGTGTCCGGGACATCAATAGGTGATGTGTATAGACAGTATGGACAATAATTGAGTAGGAAAAAGGAATGTACAGCAGAAGTTATACAGGATGAGCCATGTTGAGAATAAAATATGTACATATAAGCTGAGCAATCAATTAGTAAAACATTTCAGAGATCAAATTACATTTCTACAGAATAATGTTGCAGGAATGCTAATCTTATCTGGAAAAAGTATTAATGCTAATCTTATTATGGAAAAGTATTAAAATGACCAGTGTTCCATGACTATGTACATAGGACAGCAGTCTCCAAGGTGCAGGGTAGAGTACCGGGTGGTAGCCAGCTAGTGACAGTGACTAAGGGCAGGGTACTGGACGGAGGCCGGCTAGTGATGACTATTTAACAGTCTGATGGCCTGGAGATAGAAGCTGTATTTCATTCTCTCTGTCCCAGCTTTGATGCACCTGTACTGTCTTCACCTGCTAGATAGTAGCAGGGTGAGTAGGCCGTGGCTCGGGTGGCTGAGGTCCTTGATGGTCTTCTTGGCCTTCCTGTGACACTGGGTGCTATAGATGTCCTGAAGGGCAGGCAGGTACCCCCAGTGATGCGTTGGGCTTACCGCACCACCAGTCCTACACAGTCCCACCCGAATTAATCCACCTCTTATTACCATCATTATGATGCCATGGCTCTAGACACTATACATTTAGACAGAAACACAGTATAACCAGGCGTTGCGTCACCTTGAAATTGACATTTTTATTCAGAGAATTGCAGGGGAAGAGTACAATACCTTTTCATTGTGCAGCTTCGTTGCCCTGTGCGCTTGTTCGTTGAGCTGTACATCCACTCCGGTGTCCCCAAAAGTTTTCAAAAGCACCATTGTTTGTAAGTGCCCAGCTGTACTTTGGTGTCTCGTTGCTGCCTTGGTTAGACAACTCAGGTTTGCAAAGCCAGTGTGGCTCCAAACACCAAATCGATCACTTGCAAATAATAGGCATTCCCAGCAGTACAGTTTGCAGTGCTTCTCGGAGCCTGTCTTTGTAGCGTCGGCTTTGTAGCGTCGGCGTCTAACTCTTCTTGAAAAGTTTGTCTTGAGAATGGCGTTATAATTATATCCTCGACCAAATCGATATCTTCTCCTTCCTCCATTGTGGGTTGAAACAACCGTTTAGTAGTACGCAAATTAATTTGTTGATCAATTTCAGTTTCCTAGTTTCCTAGTTGGTAATCCAATCAAAAGATGTGCAGGCACTACGCCTGCTAGCTGGCTCCTGTGTAACACTGGAGCCAGCCAGCAGGCGTACTGGCCAACTCTAAAGCAGATTGGTTGACACTAAATTTTAATTTCCATTCACTTTAATTAAGCTACAAGCGCCCGCACTGTTGATTCTGAAGGCCTGAGGGCAGATTTTAGACCCCTGGCAACACATGATGGCTGAATATGATTGGATAAAATATCTAACATAAAGACCAGCCCTCCAAATCTCAACCTGGGGCTGGAAGCAGTACAACCAAGAGGAACGCTATGAAATGAAGAGTGTAACTCTTACTCTGGGGAATAATTTAATACATATTTGTGGGAAAATATGTTTAAAAAAAATGATATTCTGATGATGTTTAGGCCAGCAGAGAAGGCCTTGCTGGCCCTGACGGCCCACCACTGATTAAATGGTATGTCGTCAATCTGTGATTGGTTATGTCTGGGATAGTAGCGGCTGGCTTTCACAACACAAAGCAGAACAGAAGACGGAACACAAACAGGCCACTTTGGAATGTTCCAGAACACTTTGCTTAAGTTTTGAAACCGTCTCATTTGTTGGGTCTAGGTCCAAGCCTGCAGGTGCAACAGTCAATGGGGAACAGTTAGACTAAGACATTGATCTAGACTTCCTCTGTCTTTACTTTGGGAAAGGTGTGAAAAAATTGATTGAAACTGGAATTTTGACTTCCACGGACAATATCACAAAAAGGGTTTTAGCTGAAGACGAGACACACTGTTTTGTCAGAAATGTACTCACGAAATAATGAAACTAGAAATTGCTCTGGAGTAAAATAGATGAGCACAACCATTCCCTCCTGACACACACACACACATACACACACACACACACACACAGTGGGGCAAAAAGTATTTAGTCAGCCACCAATTGTGCAAGTACTCCCACTTCAAAAGATGAGAGAGGCCTGTAATTTTCATCATAGGTACACTTCAACTATGACAGACAAAATGAGAAAAAAAATCCTGGAAATCACATTGTAGGATTTTTAATGAATTTATTTGCAAATTATGGTGGAAAATAAGTATTTGGTCAATAACAAAAGTTTATATCAATACTTTGTTATATACCCTTTGTTGGCAATGACAGAGGTCAAACGTTTTCTGTAAGTCTTTACAAGGTTTTCACACACTTTTGCTGGTATTTAACAAAGCCTACCATCATAATACAAATATAATACAAACCAGTGATAACACGTTATAAAGACAAACACAAGGCAGAGTGTCTTAATGATCTACAAAGTGGCTCTGTTATAAAGAACAGTACTTCAAGGCGCCATTTCAACAGCTTGTTCACATCAGTCATGTGGCACATCAGCCAGCAACTCCTGTCTGAAATCACGAGGCCAGTGGATTGTACTCTTGATCTGCCTGTATTTAAGAGCTAGAATAAAACAGCCTCAGCCCCAGACTAAACACTGTAGACCAGACATATCTATCATCATCTCTGGAGGCTTTGGGTCTGTTCTGTATCACATGTGAGAAGCTGCAATTGGAGATTAAGTCCCTTTTTTATGTCCATGTTTTTTATTAACAATGGTACGTTATGATTCAAACTGATCTTGACAAGTCAAGGTATAAGTTGGCCTGGATTTGAAGGATCTCTGCTGCATTTGCGACAACATCATCCACTGTCAGCGCCTGTTAATTATCCCTGTCATTCAAACTGATGCACACACACACACACACACACACACACACACACACACACACACACACACACACACACACACACACACACACACACACACACACACACACACACACACACACACACACACACACACACAGAAACACGTTCTCTTTCTCCTGGGGCAGATATCCAGGGTGCTGGTGGGACGGTTTGATCGTTTGCAAGGGGGGGCCATAAACCTCTGGCTCTGCTGGGGCATGGGGGGGGGACTCTGCGAGGGAGAGCCCCCTGGAGGGGTCTCTGGAGCCGCATTCTCTGGTACCAGGCCCAGGGTAGGGTTCTGGGACTACCAGTGGGGATGCTAGGTTAGTTTCTCCACCTGCATCTGGAGCTGAGCCATGGTGTTGTGGTTGTGGGGGGCCAGGCAGGCCTGGGGCTAGGAGAGGCCTGGGGGCAGGCTGTTGGGGGAGCCTGAGGGGCCCTGCCCAGGATGTGGGAGTTGATTAGAGATGCCCTGGAAGCTGCGCAGCTGGTGACCTGAGGGAACAGGAAGGGAGAGACTGCTTTACCATAACAAGCATAACAGAAGAGCTAACACACAGACCTAGTAGCCATATTTTATTTCAAGAACAGACTGTCATACCAAACACATCCACTATTACTAATTTATCACTATACTACTACTACCACCACCACCACCACCACCAGTGCACACTGCAACTACTAATTTACTACCATTACACGAACAACTACTAATTTACTACCACTACAAGAACAACTACTAATTTACTACCACTACAAGAACAACTACTAATTTACTACCACTACAAGAACAACTACTAATTTACTACCACTACAAGAACAACTACTAATTTACTACCACTACAAGAACAACTACTACTACTATTGTTACCTGTCTGCACATCTCCCCCCCCCCAACATAAAACTCTCCAAGATTAATTTCAAAATGACATAGAATTGTAAGATTTCAGTGTAGCCTCTCTCATTGTGCTTTATCGCTTATCCAGATCGACATTTGAGGCCCAGAAAGCTGAACGACACTGGAAATGCACGGTGCTCTGCAGTACAAACAAGGTGTTGCGTTCAACTCGCAGGAGGTTTCTGATCTGAAACAAAATCTGCGACAGAAGGGATGTTATTAATACTTTTTTGAAACTGAGAAAACACAAGGCATGTGTTTTCATATAGGCTTCAGAACACGGGCTCCTGTCAGGCGTCAGGGATAGGGGAAGCCTGCAGGGCTAAAGGCTGAGGGAGAGTCAGGGAAGGGGGCCTGAACAAACGCTTTCTTGATCCTTATTCAGGCTCTTCAGGGGATAGAAAATAAATGTCAAATTAAACACTTTATAGCTGCAGGAACTTGGTTCAAACTTGCTTGAACTGAAGGAGCCTACTAGGCATGATTGAAAAAAACGAATTTGCTATTAAAGTGCATAAGGACGACATTTATTTTTCCCCCTGCTCCTGTTTCTGCCCATTTGATAATGGAAACCAATTTTACATACCAGTTTTTCGCTTTATTACGAGGTATTGTGATGTCATTATGGGGTATTGTGTGTAGATTTATGAAGGAACATTTTTGTTTTTTTCATCCATTTAAGAACAAGGCTGTAATGTAACAAAATGTGGAAAAAGTCAATGGGTATGAATACTTTCCGGAATGCACTGTATATACAAAATTAGTAATTTAGTAATTAATAGTAAACAATAGTAATTGTTTGTTGAGAAAATATATAATTTGGGCTTTGCTACCAAATCCCATATAAATGCATTGAGTAACACATTCATAAATGGCAAAAAAAAGACACTTACAAAATAAATAATAAGGAATAAGTGTCTGTCCTATATCTAGGAGACATAAGAAAGCTCAGGAAATATATATATATATTTGTACACTTATTTGTATATTTTTTGGGTTAGGCATAAAGCTATCTCCATACCTCCATTCATTTTTAAAACTGGTATACCTTCATACGAGTCCCGTGACACTGGTGTGGGTGGTAGAGCGAAACAGAGAACGCCATCATGTTTGTCATGAGAATCTTCCCTTGCCAGTGGGGTGACATTAGTTTGTAGCCCAAACAGTTTAGACTCTATAAGCAGAAGTTGGCACATCGAAGGTACCGACTTCATGTGAGTCCCGTGGGTAGGGCTTTGGGGGTCGTAGAGCAAAGCGGAGACACTACAGTCGTTGTCGTGAGAAGACTGATTTTCAGGATGTCTCATGGTCTGACAAACATCGCAGCCCAAGATATATCGAGCTTAAACTGCTGAATTTGGATGATGTCACATAGGTTGCACCGGTGCGTCAATAGACTCTAGGGTGTTTTAAAGTGCAGATTCATTGTTTAAAATACATCACAGATAAGGTCAGGGATGCTACAGTGGATTTTGCACTTGTACAGAACATGCAATCGTACACAACCAGAATCACTGTCTCACATGATCTATTGTTTGTCAACAAGAACAGCTCATGTGGTTTCGTTGTGCTGTCACCCAGGGAGTTTGTGTCTGGCATGTCCAAATTCCCAGAAGTGGATACTTCTGAAAGTCTAAATGGCACACGGTACAGGTGCATCTGCATCTTCATCCATCGCTACTTCACTTTTATTAAAACAACACATAGAAAGAAGAATCCTTGTCTATTTGTGTCACCTGGCACCGAGCTATCCAAACATTCAGGTATTCCCCAAAATGACCAGTCAAAATAATATTACTAGATGTCCTTCATTTCATTCGGTTTTGCCTCCGGAACGCTCCAAATGTCTTCTTCGTTCAACATCGGTGCGCAGGTGAGATCCTTGTTGTCACATGCAATCAGCATCAGCTCCAGCGCAGCACTGTGCATTTTAACTCCATGTTTGTCTATGTTTGCAGACACACCACAAATATATGAGCTTTTTCTATGATTGTTTGCAGGTTATACACCTGAGCTGCACAACAGCATGTTTGAATGAAATACGTTTTATCCAGATGCCTATTCCCAGTGGTGTAAAGTACTTTAAAGTACTACTTAAGTAGGTTTTTGGGGTATCTGTACTTTACTTAACTATTTATATTTGACAACTTTTACTTTACTACATTCCTAAAGAAAATATTGTACTTTTTAGTCCATACATTTTCCCTGACAACCAAAAGTTCTAGTTACATTTTGAATGCTTAGCAGGACAGGAAAATGGTCAAATTCAAGCACTTACTGTATCAAGAGAACACGTGGTCATCCCTACTGCCTCTGTCCTGGTGGACTCACTAAACACATGGTTATCCCTACTGCCTCTGTCCTGGTGGACTCACTAAACACATGGTTATCCCTACTGCCTCTGTCCTGGTGGACTCACTAAACACATGGTTATCCCTACTGCCTCTGTCCTGGTGGACTCACTAAACACATGGTTATCCCTACTGCCTCTGTCCTGGTGGACTCACACTAAACACATGGTTATCCCTACTGCCTCTGTCCTGGTGGATCTCACTAAACACATGGTTATCCCTACTGGTTATCCTCTGTCTGTCCTGGTGGACTCACTAAACACATGGTTATCCCTACTGCCTCTGTCCTGGTGGACTAAACACATGGTTAAACTCACATGGTTATCCTCTGTCCTGGTGGACTGGTCATCTCTGTCCTGGTGGACTCACTAAACATGGTTATCCCTACTGCCTCTGTCCTGGTGGACTCACTCCACATGGTCATCCCTACTGCATCTGTCCCCTGCCTCTGTCCTGGACTCACTAAACACATGGTCATATCCCTGTCCTGGTGGACTCACTAAACACATGGTTATCCTACTGTCTGTCTGGTGGACTCACTAAACACATGGTCATACCTACTGTTATCCCTACTGCACTACCCTGGTCATTGCTTGCTAGCTTCTTAGCACTAAACACATGGTCATCCCTACTGCCTCTGTCCTGGTGGACCCACATAATGGCAAGGCTAGCGTGTCTAGGCGAATGACGCTTGTATATTTTTCCCAACCTGCTCCTCAGCATGCAAGCTGTGGGATCTGAGATGGATGAGGTAAGATGCAGTAAATCACTGTGGGAGGGAAATGTGCGCTGTTTTAAATGTCAATCATTTAGGGGCCGTTCATTATGGAGAGGGTCTTTTGTTTTTATTTTGGTCATAGGGATGGTCCTGTGACAGCAATCCTATTAAAATACACATTCAGTTGTTGACCTCAATAATTCAAACAAAAATTATATTAATAATAATGATATCGAGTGAGTCTAAACCCTAAAGTGTAAAATGTTATTTTTAGTTCAACTAAATAATCAAAAGTGAACTACAAGCTTGAAACACGGTGACAGGTAGCCTAGTGGTTAAGAGTGGTGGGCCTGCAACTGAAATGTTTTTGGTTCAAATCCCGGAGCAGACTTGGTGAAAAATCTGTTGATGTGCACTCAACAAGGCACTTAACCCTAATTTCTCTTGTAATGCACTCTGGATAAATTACTAAAATGTAGAAACATGTAACATTTCCTTTATGGACAATGATGTCACATCATTCATTCCCATGTAAAAACTCAATGTTGCATTATCTGGATATTAGCACAAATGATCCATTAGATTGACCACATTCTCAAGTGGCGGCTTTAACAATGAAAATAAATGTCTTCAAAATGGAAGGCAGTCAGGGGAGGCATGCATTCTGGGTATGTGAGAAAAAAAAAGTTATACTATGGGAAATTTAGAAAATTGAGTATGCCTTAAATGCTAAGATGTCATACTCATTTAGTCTTTTTATCAAGTACAATTTGCACACTAATGAGGAAGGGAATTGTCTTTTGTGGTTAAGAACAGCTGATAATCAGAATATAAAAATGCACATGAGATGATGCCTTCTTGGTATGGATGAGCAGAAGGCCTATCTTGATATTTGTCGCTTTCTGCAAAGGTTTTTACTAAACAGTACATTCTAAATAGTATGCAATACTATTAGTGCACATTAGCATTTTTAGTAGTAGGCAAGACAGATTTCAGACACAGCCTGGAGGTACTGCAGGCTGCCGTAGCAACCAAATTATCCTTCTAAGTTCTTCAGTATGCACATTTTTTATAACTAGTTTAAGGACATACATCTGGTGCAATACACACACACACACACACACACACACACACACACACACACACACACACACACACACACACACACACACACACACACACACACACACACACATAGTACCAGTCAAAAGTTTGGGCACACCTACTTTATTTTTTAATATGTTCTAGAATAATAGTGAATACATCAAAACTATGAAATAACACATATGGAGAAATGTAGTAACCAAAAAAAGTGTTAATCAAATCTAAATATATTTTATATTTGAGAATCTTCAAAGTAGCTCTCCTTTGCCTTGATGAGAGCTTTGCACAATCTTGCCATTCTCTCAACCAGCTTCAACTGGAAAGCTTTTCCAACAGCCTTGAAGGAGTTCCCACATATGCTGAGCACATATTGGCTGCTTTCCCTTCACTCTGTGGTCCAACTCATCCCAAATCATCTCAATTGGGTTGAGGTTGGGTGATTGCGGATGCCAGGGCATCTGATGCAGCACTCAATCCCTCTCCTTCTTGGTAAATTTGCCCTCACACAGCCTGGAGGTGTGAATGGTCATTGTCCTGTTGAAAAACAAATGATAGTCCCACTAAGCGCACACCAGATGGGATGGCGTATCGCTGTAGAATGCTGTGGTAGCCATGCTGGTTAAGTGTGCCTTGAATTCTAAATACCACAAGTCATCCATTCACTAATTTGACCATGAAGGCCTGATTCACGCAGTCTGCTCTGAACAGTTGATGTTGAGATGTGTGTTAATTGAACTCTGTGAAGCATTTATTGTGCTGCAATTTCTGAGGCTGGTAACTCTGATGAACTTATCCTCTGCAGCAGAGGTAACTCTGGGAGTTCTTTTCCTGTGGTGGTCCTCATGAGAGCCAGTTTCATCACGGATTGACTGACCTTCATGTCTTAAAGTAATGATGGGCTGTCGATGCTCTTTCCTTATTTGAGCTTTTCTTGCCATAATATGGACTTACCCCTATTTGGTAAAAGACCATCTTCTGTATACCACTCCTACCTTTTCACAACTGACTGGCTGAAACACATTAAGAAGGAAATACATTTATCAAGGCATACCTGTTAATTGAAATGCATTCTCATGAAGCTGGTTCAGGGAATGCCAAATGTGTGCAAAGCTGTCATCAAGGCAAAGGTTGGTTACTTTGAATAATCTTTTAACCCTTTTTTAATTACTACATGATTCCAAATGTGTTATTTCATAGTTTTGATGTCTTCACTCTCACTCTACAATGTATAAAATAGTACAAATAAAGAAAAAACATTGAATATATCACTATAATGAGGGATCCTGTCACAGTTGTCGTAAGAACTTGTCACGCCCTGGCCTTAGTTATCTTTGTTTTCTTTATTATTTTGATTAGGCCAGGGTGTGACATGGATGATTTATTGTGTTTCGTCTTGTCTAGGGATTTTAATAGATTAATGGGGTTGTGTTCCGTTTAGTTGTCTAGGTAAGTCTATGGTTGCCTAGAGTGGTTCTCAATCAGAGGCAGGTGTTTATCGTTGTCTCTGATTGGGAACCATATTTAGGCAGCCATATTCTTTGGGTATTTTGTGGGTGATTGTTTCCTGTCTTTGTGTTTTATGTACCAGTTAGGACTGTTACGGTTTTCACGTTTATTGTTTTGTAGTTTGTTCATGTTTGAGTTTTCTTATTAAAGAACCATGAACTATAACCAAGCTGCGTTTTGGTCCGCCTCTTCTTCCCAGGAAGAAAGCCGTGACAGAACTGGATCAAGGTGCAGTGTACGTAGAGTTCCACATCTTTATTACCAAGTGAAACTTAAGCAAAACAATAACCAAACAACGAAACGTAGTGCACAAACACAAGCCAATATCCCACAAACACGGGTGGGAAAAATAGCTACTTTACCAGCTGCCTCTAATTGAGAATCATACAAAACCACCAACAAAGAAATACAATGACTAGAATACCCCCCTCAACACAAAAGTGTAGCGGAAATGCTTGTGCTTCTAGTTCTGACAATGCAGTAATAACCAACGAGTAATCTAACCTAACAATTCCAAAACTACTACCTTATACACACAAGTGTAAAGGGATAAAGAATATGTACATAAAGATATATGAATGAGTGATGGTACAGAACGGCATAGGCAAGATGCAGTAGATGGTATCGAGTACAGTATATACATACTGTATGAGATGAGTAATGTAGGGGTATGTAAACATATTAAGTAGCATTGTTTAAAGTGGCTAGTGATATATTTTACATCAATTTCCATCAATTCCCATTATTAAAGTGGCTGGAGTTGAAACACCATAGAGAAACAAGGGCGTGGCAGATCCTTCTTTTTGAAAACCTGATCCTGTACTACCCTAGTCGGCCTTGAACTCTATGACTTCAATGAGAGGGGGCAGTCCTTCTCCCCTGGGATTTCTGGTCCATTTTGTACTGTGACACAGAGAGCAGAGCACTGTGCGCTGGGCGGGTAATTTTGCACTCTGGTAGCTCAAAGATAGCTCAGTAATACATTAGCCATTAAGTTTCCTACATAAAGAAGCCCTAGCCTCACTTCTCCCATAGTCCAAACAGACTCAGAGATGAACTTGACTGCTGAGAAACACAGTGTTCCCCTCAGTGATGGGAACCGGATTCCCCTATTTGGACTGGGGACTTATGGAGACCCACGAACGGTAAGGGAAACCTTTTTTTTTAAAGAGCAGTTTGAACAACAGGTGCATGCGGGAAAAAAGATTTGACAAAATGTACTCCAGCACAAAAACTTCACAATACATTGTTTGTGGAGTATTCGAGAATAGCATTGTTTGAATTTCACATTTTTCAAGAGTATACCTGACAGTCTGATTTGGACAACATTAATTGGGATTTCTCACTGACAGGCAGGCCACCTGTTAATCTCTTTCCCAGACACGTTTAGCCTGGGGACGAGGTCAACCACCTGTAAACTAGAATGCTCTCTAATAATCAAAGATCAAATGAGTCCACGTTCATAACAGCACAAAGTCCATGTTTACTGCTGTAATTGACTGGTTAAACATTTAACTAGTGATAAACAAAGTAGGCCGACCTAATGTCTCGAAGTTTAAGATAAAAGTCAACTTGACTTATTTCTTTCATGCACGTTCACTCTCTTAACTCTGTTTTTTTGACAGACACCCAGAGGGACAGCGTTAAACAGTGTGAAGCATGCAATAGATGTGGGATACAGACACTTTGATGGGGCTTTGGTGTATTTCAATGAGCACGAAGTAGGTCAAGCCATAAGAGAGAAAATTGCAGATGGAACCGTCAAAAGAGAAGACATCTTTTACTGTGGAAAGGTGAAGTTGTTCTATTGCTGGTTGATTTACACACATCAACATCACTTAAAACTTTCTATCACAGAACCATAGTAGGCCTGTATTATAAGGGCCAGTTACATTGCCACAGATGCCTGGTCCTTGATTCAGAACTCGAAGCGTGTTCAATGGGGATTCCCAATTTTAAAGTGCATTTTTGTCCAGGAATAGGTGATAATCTTTGTCCGGTAAACTGCACAAAGACCACATACCTTTGCATTTGTTTCCGTTTTGGGGCCTTTTCCATTGGTTCTATTGCAACCAAGCAACGCTAAAGTATCTGAAATGATATCAAATAGTATTTGAACCCAGGTCTGTCAGGCTAATAGCGGTTGGTCATAGCGGTCTCCTTCTACCTGTCACAGCTATGGAACACCTTCCACCCCCCAGAGCTCGTCAGGCCTGCCTTAGAGAGGACACTGAAGGCCCTGCAACTGGACTATGTGGATCTATACATCATCGAGATGCCCACCGCATTCAAGGTTAACAGATTGTAGACTACAGTAGTTACAGACGTCAGTTTGAAATTGCACCCACCACTTCAAGGCCAATGTAAAAGACTCATTCAAAAAAAAGTTAATGAACTATTTTTAAGTCAACTCTGTGTCAGTCATTCTTATCACGGCATCTCAATTTCAGCCTGGTGATGAGTTTTATCCTAAATATGAGGACGGGCGGTACATTTACCATGAGACAGACCTATGTGCAACATGGGAGGTGAGTTCTGTCTTCCAGGCCCATAGCCAAATGCACAATCGTTTCATTATCAGAATCAATTGTGTTTAGAATAGAGGAAGGATCAGCATCCTTACAGGGTGGTTATAATGAACAGTATAAGAAAAATAATCTATTACAGAGTATTAGAACAGGGTAGGCACTAGCCTATACCTTTCTCTGCGGTATGTCTCTCTCATTCTGGTAAATCAGTATGAATGGACATATTTTAAAAGTCTCCTCTCTTCCAACAGGCTTTAGAGGCCTGCAAAGATGCAGGGCTGGTCAAATCTCTGGGAGTCTCCAACTTCAACAGGAGACAGCTGGAGCTCCTACTGAGAAAGCCTGGCCTCAAACACAGACCTGTGTCCAACCAGGTGGGGCATACTCTCGCTTACGCAATTACATGTGGAAAACCTCCTTTTGAGTTTTGTGCACGCAACTACTAAGTGCTGTATGTATTTTTCAATACAGGTCGAGTGCCATCCATACTTCACTCAGCCCAAGCTGCTTAAGTACTGCCGCCAGAATAACATTGTGATCGTAGGCTACAGCCCCTTGGGCACCTCACGGGACGCCTCCTGGGTGAACCTGAAATGCCCTCCTCTGTTGGAGGATGAGGTCCTGGTGTCCATAGCGAAGAAGTACAGAAAGAACAGTGCTCAGGTGGCCCTGCGATTCAATGTCCAGAGAGGAGTGGTGGTCATCCCCAAGAGCTTCAGCACTTACAGGATCAAGGACAACTTTCAGGTTCAACTGAATTTAACGTAGTCAACAATCACTAATATACACTGAGTGTACAAAACATTAGGAACACCTGCTCTTTCCATGACACAGACTGACCAGGTGAATCAGGGTGAAAGCTATGGTCCCTTAATCCCTTTTTAAATCCACTTTGAAGTCCCTGTGAACGGGGTATGGTAGTAGGTGCCGTGCTCAACAGTTTCCCTTCTATATCAAGAATGGTCCACTACCCAAAGGACATCAAGCCAACTTGACACAACTGTGGGAAGCATTGGAGTCAACACGGACCAGCATCCCTGAGGAACGCTTTCGACACCTTGTAGAGTCCATGCCCTGGCAAATTGAGGCTGTTCTGATAGCAAAAGGGGATGCAATATGAGGAAGATGTTCCTAAGGTTTTGTACACTCAGTGTATACTGCATGGTGACCTATTTCAGTTATACCCCCCTTTTTGTACTCTTATAGATATTTGACTTTTCACTCACTGAGGATGAAATGAAAGCAATTGAAGGACTGAACAAAGACATCCGTTTTGTGGAGCTGTTAATGTAAGTATTGCGCTTTAGTAGCTACAATATTGAGTCAGTTTTTATATTTAAGTGTTGATACAGTGTTTATTTTACCCCACAGGTGGAGTGACCATCCTGAATACCCATTTCTGGAGGAATATTAAGCCTGGCAATATCACTCCATGTATTCCTGTAACCTTGACAGATTCACTGAACATGTTTCATTTTTTTTGTTGTTGTGTGGAACCATTCTGTAGTAGCCTACATCTCTTTCAGTTGATTCTGTCATTTTGTGAGGCAGTACCCCTCAAATGACCACTAGGGGGCTCTACTTGACAATGAATGAAAACCAATGACCAGTTGACACGAAAAACTGTTTGAGAAATCAATCCCTATTGCACCTTAGTTGCATTTAACACATTTTTTATAAAGTATAATAACCGCAGATTGCGATATGTAACACTAGTCTCATAACACTGTTAATACATCACTGCCCCTAGTGTTTGTTTGTTGACCAATAAATGCACTTCAAGCTGACTTCTAAGTGGGAACTCTGGTCTCGTGTGACAAGTAGTTGGCAAGCGAGTAGAAACAGACTAACACTCAGGCCAGGCTACCTAACCACTAACCCTAACCAATCAATGTTTATCTGACACACTAACCAATAGGGGGTAATAGGGTAAAAAAAAAAAAATAATGTCCTATCATACTAAGTGTAAAAAACATTAGGAACACCTGCTCTTTACATGACATAGACTGACCAGGTGAAAGCTATGATCCCTTAATAATGTCACTTGTTAAATCCACTTCAATCAGTGTAGATGAAGGGGAGGAGACAGGTTAAAGACGGATTTTGAAGCCTGAGACATGGATTGTGTATGTGTGTCAAAATGTCAGTGTCTTTGGAAGGAGGTGCCGGGTGCACTGGTTTGAGTGTGTATAGGAACTGCAGCGCTGCTGGGTTTTTCACGCTCAACAGTTTCCCGTGTGTATCAAGAATCGTCCACCACCCAAAGGACATCCAGCCAACTTGACACAACTGTGGGAAGCATTAGAGTCAACACGGGCAGGAATCCCTGTGGAACGCTTTCGACACCTTGCAGAGTCCATACCCGCAACAAATTGAGGCTGCTCTGAGGGGCAAAAGGGGGTTCAACTCAATATTTGATTTGATTTGATTTAGGAGGTTGTTCCTAACGTCTTGTACACTCAGACTGTAATACATGTCCCCATACTTGACCTAGTTTTACATATTCCTCAATGCCCAGGTGAGCCTCTGGATTTCCCATTGTTATAAATGTGTGGCGTACTCATGATGATAATACATGCTTTTCAACCACCGACTTTACATCCATCAACCATTTAGATGTGTCATCATGGCCTCTTAGTGCAAAGCATTGGTCCAATTAAGATGAAGCAGGGCACTATGGGAATATTTATGGACAAATCTTCCCACTGTGTCTCAGTCAGACCACAGTTCAGGCCCAAACGACCTGCCTTCACAACAGGAGACCTCGATCTGCATGCTTAAACCTCCTAATGAACAGCATGGTTGTTATGAACAAGACAGGCTGATTGTAACAAGGAAAGACAGGGCAGCGTCTTCAGCCTGACAGACAGACACAGTGTGTGTGAGTCCTAATTAGCAGCCTATTCACTACTTTTGACCAGAGCCCTATTGGAGCCCTATGGGCCCTTGTCAAAAGTAGTGCACTGCATAGGGTATAGGTTGTCATTTGGGATGCAATCGCACTCTGATCAGCAACCTGTGGCAGTACAGTGAAGAACAGCAGGAAACTGAAGTCAAATGTTGTTGGCAACTTTTTTTCTTTGTGATTTTTGAGGCCGGTGGAAATCATCAAGTGTGACAATTATTCTGGACAAGGTCTTGACACATATTTTAAAGAATGGAATGTGCAGGCAAATTTAATTAAGCTTTACTGGCAAACAGGACTGAACGACTGAACTATGGTGACCTGAAGCAGTTGTTTTGCTTTGATTTTGTATATCTAACATTGTCTTGACTCCCTTTATCATGTCTAAGTCGACCTTTAAAACAAAATTCTACTGATCATATTCACTTGAGGTAGTGGATGGAGTATTTGATATTATCCCAATAAGCACAAAGTGGTTGAATCAACGTTTTTTCCACGTAATTTCAACCAAAATATTTAATGTGATGCCGTATCATTATTTAGTTTTTTTTACCCCACTTTTAACCTAATTCCAATGACATGGTTTAAATATTTGTTGATGTCATGTTGAATTCACATTAGCTTACACCTCAATTAAATGTAAATAAGTTATTAAACTGTTGAACTGACATATGTGCCCCGTGGGATGGTCATTCTATTTGATCATTCTGGGCATACCCATGGTCAAACCAACAATCCTCTCAACTGTACTTTATAGATGCATCCTATTGGGATTATTAGTTCAAATCTGTACGGGAAATAGTGTCATATAATGGGAACCGACGGGAGGAAGTGACATTGTATAGGGTGAGGTTAGGTCATTGAATGGTACTGGAATGTGTAATGGCGGTATGGTACAGGAAACGGTTGAACATGTGTTATTATTTTGTGAAATGTATGATGTAGTAAGGGAGAGGTTGTTTAACAGGTTGTTATTTTGGGCGGGGGTGATGGGAGTAGTGAGATTTGTAGGGAATTGTTTTATTTGATTCGAAATTCAGGGTTAGCTCGGAGAATCTAGTGGTAGGTCGTGACTGGCTTCACACTCCAGTACAGTAGGTGGCTGTGTATGCATCTGTCAGTGGGTTGCGATGCGCCAATACAAACTTGAAGAAGAAGCTCAGCAGGTCCTTGTATAAGGACTGAGTCGTGGTGACCCAGCACACAGTGAAATGAGAAGATGAAGGATCCAATGTCAAACTACTACAAGAAGCAAGCATTAGGAGAACGCTGCCAAAGGTTACAAATACCGATGAAACGTCATCCCACCCTTTCGGCAGGTTAAATGGGTTGTTGCATCGGGTGAACACAACTTCATAGACAACAGCATTGGTTATGTAAGTTGCTGTCCTTGCTGTCTTCTGTACAGAGCTATCGTCGGTCTACTATTCAGTAGTTCTGTCTGTTAGTCAGTTCTGTTGCAAATGATATGCATGTCAAGAATCTCTATGCGTACATTATGAACGAGAAGCAGTTTGGTGGTGGAATACAATGTAAAGCACTGTGAGTGATCATTAGAATAGACGTAGTAAAGAAGTCCAGTCAAATATATTATGCAGATAGATCATTTGTTGATTCCACATAGATAGATAGCTATCTGACAAAGCCAATCTCTATCTCTAATTTACGGTCGCTGCGAGACCCTGAATTACAACAAGTACAACAAAGTCAAACAACTACAGGTTGTGGGAAAGCAAACGTCTATGTCTTTGACTAGAATAATAATACAATTTGAAAAAGAAAAAGAAAACGGGGGTAGAAAGAAAGGGAAAAAACACGCTGACCCCAAAGGAACCTGCAAAGCACAAAAGACCAAAACACATCAGCCTCAGAAAAGGCCTCTAGATTGTTAAGACCCACGACTTTCAAACAAATGCCCTGAACTGGGCCGCTCTAGCCCCCTGCGGTGGGAAAATGTTGTGAATGGTGTGCTGGGCCTGTGAGGAAGGGATCCGGTCGGGGAATAAAGACTATTTTCTGGGAGCTGAATCAGGGATGTGTTTGGGAGCAGGGGCTTCACTAAGCAGGAGTGATGTTTTAATTACAATCAGTCAGTGCAGACAGCTTAGAAATCTCACTTGACTGAAGGAATATGGGATGGGGTGGGATGGGGCTCTTTGGTGTGTGTGCGTGTGCGTGCGTGTGGTTGTGCGTGAGGCTACACATGTAAGATCTTAATTTGAGCCAGTTTTCTACAGCAGGAAAATAACCTGTAGCAACAGGGAATGTTAATTATTATGTGAATTATAATTAATGGACATTTTTTTAGGGGTTGATACATTTTTTGTAAGGGAAAATTAAGTCTGAAATGTGAAAGTGGAAATTACAAACTTCAGAATACTTTTTAAACCTCAAATATACTACACATGTTAACTACCTGCAACAGGATGGTCAAATTAAGATCCAACATATGTACAGGCATGTCGGTGTGTGTCCGTCTGTACTGTATCTATACTGAACAAAAATATAAACGCAACATGTAAAGTGATGCTACCATGTTTCATGAGCTGAAATTAAAGATCCCAGAAATGTTCCATACTAACAAAAAGCTTATTTCTCTAAAAGGCAAAGTTGTTTACATCCCTGTTAGTGAGCATTTCTCTTTTGCCAAGATAATCCATCCACCTGACAGGTGTGGCATATCAAGAAGCAGATTAAACAGCATGATTATTACACAGATGCACCTTGTGCTGGGGACAATAAAAGACCACTCTAAAATGTGCAGTTTGTCACACAACACAGATGCCACAGATGTCTCAAGTTTTGAGGGAGAGTGCAACTGGCACGCTAACTGCAGGACTGTCCACCAGAGCTGTTGCCGGGTAAATGAATGTTCAGTGTGAGAACAAATTTACTCATCTACTTCACATATCCCTCAAAATATATTTTACCAACAAATTCCAAGAATTCTTAAATAATATGATGGCAATTGGGAAAACCCTCAATCAACTGTTGAATAAGAAAAAGGCATCTACATCTATCCAATCTCAATGTATTGTTGAAAATAAGACCTATAGTGAACCTGATGTTATTCAATGTGAATTTAATATTTTTTTTGTGAATGTGTGTTACTCTCTATCAAAGAAAATTGAGAAAACTGATAGAAATCCCTTGGATTACATGAAGGGACATTTCCCTTCTCTACTTCAGTTTGATCTTCCAGATGTAATGGAGGTAATAGAGGTGATGGAGGTAACTCAATAATATCAGCAGCAGGTTGTGATGAGATTGATGCTTCTCAGGTGAAATCAGTGTCTTCCCCGATTACTGAGCCTCTAATGTACAGTGGGGCAGCCACCAATTGTGCAAGTTCACCCACTTAAAAAGACGGGAGAGGCCTATAATTTTTAACATAGGTACACTTCAACTATGATAGACAAAATGAGAAGAAAGAAATCCAGAACATCACATTGTAGGATTTTTAATGAATTTATTTGCAAATTATGGTGTAAAATAAGTATTTGGTCACGTACAAACAAGCAAGATTTCTGGCTCTCACAGACCTGTAACTTGTTATCAGTATAAAAGACACCTGTCCACAACCTCAAACAGTCACACTCCAAACTCCACTACGGCCAAGACCAAAGAGCTGTCAAAAGACGCCAGAAACAAAATTGTAGACCTGCACCAGGCTGGGAAGACTGAATCTGCAATAGGTAAGCAGCTTGGTTTGAAGAAATCAATTGTGGGAGCAATTATTAGGAAATGGAAGACATACAAGACCACTGATAATCTCCCTCGATCTGGGGCTCCACGCAAGAGCTCACCCCGTGGGGTCAAAATGATCACAAGAACGGTGAGCAAAAATCCCAGAACCACACGGGGGGACCTAGTGAATGACCTGCAGAGAGCTGGAACCAAAGTAACAAAGCCTACCATCAGTAACACACTACGCCGCCTGGGACTCAAATCCTGCAGTGCCAGATGTGTCCCTCTGCTTAAGCGAGTACAAGTCCAGGCCCGTCTGAAGTTTGCTAGAGAGCATTTGGATGATCCAGAAGAAGATTGGGAGAATGTCATATGGTCAGATGACACCAAAATAGAACTTTTAGGTAAAAACTCAACTCGTCGTGTTTGGAGGACAAAGAATGCTGAGTTGCATCCAAAGAACACCATACCTACTGTCAATCATGGGGTTGGAAACATCATGCTTTGGGGCTGTTCTTCTGCAAAGGGACCAGGACAACTGATCCGTGTAAAGGAAAGAATGAATGGGGCCATGTATCGTGAGATTTTGAGTGAAAACCTCCTTAGGGCATTGAAGATGAAACGTGGCTAGGTCTTTCAGCATGACAATAATCTCAAACACACCGCCCAGGCAACGAAGGTCCTGGAGTGGCCTAGCCAGTCTCCAGATCTCAAACCCATAGAAAATCTTTGGAGGGAGTTGAAAGTCTGTGTTGTCCAGCAACAGCCCCAAAACATCACTGCTCTCGAGGAGATCTGCATGGAGGAATGGGCCAAAATACCAGCAACAGTGTGTGAAAACCTTGTGAAGACTTACAGAAAACGTTTGACCTCTGTCATTGCCAACAAAGGATATATAACAAAGTATTGAGATAAACTTTTGTTATTGACCAAATACTTATTTTCCACTATAATTTACAAATAATTTCATTAAAAATCCTACAATGTGATTTTCAGGATTTTTTTTTCTAATTTTGTCTGTCATAGTTGAAGTGTACCTATGATGAAAATTACAGGCCTCTCTCATCCTTTTATGTGGGAGAACTTGCACAATTGGTGGCTGTCTAAATACTTTTTTGCCCCACTGTATATCTTCACCAAATCTATGCAAACTGGTATTGTTCCTAAAGATTAAAACATTTTCCAAAATGATCACCCTCTATACGTTTTACAAGTTATCGCCCAATATCTGTACTACCATGTTTTTCTAAAATCCCTCAAATTGTTGTTTCAGAGAATGTTGAAACATTTAAATCAACACTGTATTCTATATGAGCACCAATATGGTTTTCGTAAAAGCTACTCCACAGATATGTATCTTTTTCAACTTTACAGCCCTTACCAACTGTCAGGTATACTCCCTCTAGGTCATCAGGCTGCTGATTATCCCGCACACCTGTCACCATCGTCTCACGCACCTGCACCTCATGACATACACCTGGATTCCATCACCTCCTTGATTATCTTCCCTATATCTGTCCCTCCCCTTGTCTTTCCTTAGGTGTTATTGACTCTGTTTTCATGTAGGTGCGTTGTTTGTGTTCATTGTTGCTTTTATTTAATAAACCCCTCACTCCCTGAACTTGCTTCCTGACTCTCAGCGCACTCGTTATAGAATAACGCCTTGCCAAAGGGAAGCATTAGGGGGTGTTTTTTATTTGTATTTTTTGGGTTGGAGGTGATGTCTGAACCGGAGCTACCTGGGAGGCCTCAGCCGGTCTGTCAGGCTCCCATGCCTCAGCTGGCCCGACAGGCTTCCATACCTCAGTGGGCTCGACAGGCTCCCATGCCTCAACCGAGGCAACCGGGGAGGTCTGTCGGCTCATCAGGCTCTCATGCTGGAGCCACCCGCCAGGGAGGGGGTACTGTCACGTGTGCTCTGGCCTCTAGGTCGCCATGGCTGCTCGTTATGGCGCACACCTGTCACCATCGTTACAAGCACCTGCGCGTCATCAGACTCACCTGTACTCCATTACTTCCCTGATTACCTTCTATATATGCTCCCTTTGGTTCCTTCCCCAGCCGTTATTGTTTCTGTTTCCTGTCTGTGTGTTGTTCATGTTTCTTATTTTGTATTATGTTGTGTTTATTTATTAAAACACTTACTCCCTGAACTTGCTTCCTGACTCTCAGCCCACATTCGTTACACCAACAATAAATACGCTGTTGGCATCTTTTTAGATTCATCCAAAGCATTTGACACCGTTGATCATGATATATTAGTTTCTAAATTGCATTATTATGTTGATTTAAGGCAGCCCTCTCATTCAGAGAGGTTGGGTTAAATGCGGCGGACTCATTTCAGTTGAATGCAATTACTTGTACAACTGACGAGATATCTCCCTTTCCTTGTTTACCGTTTTCATGATTATACATACAGTATAATTGGTTGTTTATGATAGAGAACAATTTGTTCATGCAAACGGCTGTGCATCTCCCAGGGCCAAGATGTCCTGTGGTGTGTCACAGAGTTGATTATGGGACCTTTCTTATTCCTAATCTATATTAATGACCTTGCTGCGATGTCTTCGACCATACTTCCCATTCTCTTTGCTGATGATACCAATTTGATTTTATCACACAATTTTGATTCAATAATGAATGAAGCCAACTCAGGTATGGCCAGATTGTCTGAATGCTTCCAGATAAACAAATTATCTTTAAATGTAAAAAGAAAATCCATCTTTATTCTATTCACTAGTAACGATGAGAAATATTGTAAAGAAATAAAAAGAGCAATAACCTCAATTAGTGGGAATGAAGTGGAACAAGTCCCATCCACTATATTCCTCTGCTGAGTTGTAATTGATGAAAAGTTGTACTGGAAAGATCATATTACATTTGTCTGTAGCAAAGTGATGAAATCTGTTGGTATCATCAGAGAGATTAGAGGTTTGGTTCATCAGGCTAGATTCCTAACTCTATACTATAGCTTAGTTTTCCCATATCTCATTTACTGTAATATTGTCTGGGCCAGTACATATGCCTCCTACCTACACAATTACTCATCATACAAAAGACATTGCCACCTCCTCTAATTAACTGGCTCCATCTGCACCTTAGTTTAAGAAACTCAATATCTTGTCTATTTATGACATTAATGAACGCCAATTATGCACTTTCATCTACAAATACTCATACCTTTCAGACAGTTTCCACAAACCCTTCAATGGATTCTTCCAGGTTAATTGTGAAATCCATCCATCTGTATATAACACGAGACACCGCAATAACCTTCACCTTCCCCACTGCCACACCTCACATAGTACATTTCCTAACAGACACCATACTCCGGAATTCTTATCTTCACGTTGCCAAAACCACATCTTCCCTCAATAAGACCACGGGGTGTCAGCCTGATGAACTGCGCGCGCGCGCGCGCGCGCACACACACTCTCACACTCTCACACACACACTCACACACACACACACACACACACACACACACACACACACACGTTTTTTCTTATTCGGCTTATCAGGCCACATCGGCTTTTTCACCGGCGGGATCATATGAGACCAGCCAACTGGACAGCTGATGAAACTGAGGAGTATTTCTGTCTGAAAAAGAAAATAATGCAGTTTTGGAGGGGAAAAACTCATTCTGATTGGCTGGATCTGGCTCCCAAATGGGTGGGCCTGACACCCGAGTGGCTAGGCCTATGCCCTCCCAGGTCCACCCATGACTACGCCCCTGCCCAGTCATGTGAAATCCATAGATTAGGGCCTAATTTCAATTGACTGATTTCCTTCTATAAACTGTAACTCAGTGAAACCTTTTAAATTGTTACATGTTACCTTTCTATTTTTGTTCAGTATATATAGTTAGATCTATAAGACGGAACACAATATTGAACTCAGTCCCAGTTCTATCTCGCTCTCACTACACTCTCAGACATTAAAGGTTTACATTTGTTACTAAACGGGTACAACTGCTTGTCACTGAGGTGGTACCCTGTAAGGGCCTCCTTTCTACTTTTACTTGAGAGGATCTGCAGAGAATGTAAATGTACCTGTGGAGAAAGCTACTATCTGGGGTACAAGTTATGTACCTAAAGGGTTTTACAGTTAGTGCATTCATCTTAAGATAGCTAGGTGGGACAACCACAAACAGTGCCTTCGGAAAGTATTCAGACTCACATGTTGTTACATTACAGCCTTATTCTAAAATGTACGAAATAAAATGTTTTCCTCACCAATCTACACAGAATACCCTGTAATGACAAAACAAAAAAGGTTATTCAAAATGTTTGCAAATTTATTAAAAAAACAAAAACAGGGAAACCTTATTCACACCTTTTGCTATGAGACTCAAAATGTACCTCATGTGCATCCTGTTTCCATTGATCATCCTTGAGATGTTTCTACAACTGTGATTGGAGTCCACCATTGGACATGATTTGGAAATGCACACACTTGTCTATATCAGGTCCCACAGTTGACAATGCATGTCAGAGCAAAAACCAAGCCATGAGGTCGAAAGAATTGTCCATAGAGCTCCGTGACAGGATTTTGTCAAGGTACAGATCTGGGGAAGGGTACCAAAACATTTCTGTAGCATTGAAGGTCCACAAGAACACAGTGGCCTCCATTATTCTTAAATGGAAGAAGTTTGGAACCACCAAGACTCTTCCTAGAGATGGCTGCCCAGCCAAACTGAGCAATTGGGGGAGGGCCTTGGTCAGGGAGGTGACCAAGAACTCGATGGTCACTCTGACAGAGTTTCTCTGTGGAGATGGGAGAAACTTCCAGAATGACAACCATCTCTGCAGCACCCCAACAATCAGGCATTTATGGTAGAGTGGCCAGACACATCCCGAAGGTGAAGCATGGTGGTGGCAGCATCATGATGTGGGGATGTTTTTCAGCGATAGGACTGGTAGACTAGTCAGAATCAGGGGAAAGATGAACGGAGCAAAGTACAGAGAGATCCTTGATGAAAGCCTGCTCCAGAGTGCTCTAGACTGGGGTGAAGGTTCACATTCTAGCAGGACAACGACCCTAATTACACAGCCAGTGGCTTCGGGACAAGTCTCTGAATGTCCTTGAGTGGCCCAGCCAGAGCCTGGCCTTGAAACCAATCGAACATCTCTGGAGAGACCTGAAAATAACTGTGCAGCGACACTCCCCATCCAACCTGACAGAGCTTGAGAGGATCTGCAGAGAAGAATGTGAGAAACTCCCCAAATACAGGTGTGCCAAGCTTGTAGAGTCATACCCTAGAAAACTCAAGTCTGTAAAAAGTGCTTCAACAAAGTACTGAGTAAAGGGTCTGAATACTTATGTAAATGTAATATTTCATTTTTTTAATGCACTCTATCACAGGCATAGTAAGTACACTTTCCCTCTATAATGTAGTTATCAGCAAAGTCAGAGATAGAAGGGGGGGGGGTAGTCAAGAGCAGTGTTGGTTCAGATTTTTTTTTTGTAAAACATTTTTGGGGGGGATGGCAAGTGAGGAGGGGGATTATTTAAAATAATTTTTGAAGAGGTAGGGTTTTATATGCTTTCAGAAGTTGGGCAGTGACTGCTGTCCTAGCTTCAGGGGGAAGCTGGTTCCACCAATTGGGTGCCAGGACAAAGAATTGCTTTGACTGTGCTGAGCGGGTGCTGCCCTCCCATAAGCAGCGTGCTTTTTTGCCTTTATACGGTACAACCACATTGACAAAAATGTACATCTACCATAGACCAGTTAAACTTGTACAACACTTCCAATAAACATTGGCCAAAATAACCATCTGAAAGCCACTCTCCCACTAAGCCACGCCTCCAATATAATTTCCCAGTGTGCCTTGCCTTTTCGAGTGCATCGTAGAGTTACCACCCATGACTGTATTTGTTAGTGACAGACACACTTTAATTTGTTCATGTTCAGTCTGTGGCCTTCGTCAAATAAGTTCTGGGCATACAACATTTTATAATTCAAATGAAACTTTATGCCAATATATAAAATATTTCTTAAGGCCTAAATTTGAGGTCTAGATTTACGCTAATACAACAGCCTGAAATTCATGGGTTACAGGGTACATCAGGACTGCAGGTAGGCTTGCTAAATTCACAGATTTTCAAAAGATCCTGTTTAAAAGCATTCCTGCTTATTCCCTCCTGTTTCCAAAACTTTTACAACTGGGATTTCTGGAAAACCTGGGAGGTTTGTGTATGTTGCAAGAAATGTGCAACCCTACCTTTAAGTCACATTATGCTGGCTTGCAAAGGGATTTGTAATTATTCCTCTTGGAATCCAGCCAGAGTTAGGATATCGAACAGTTGGAATTTTTATTCCCTGCAACTAAGACTGTAAAGGTTTAAAGTGGACAACCATTTCAGTAAAGGGTGTAAAAAATCGAACTAACTGATTGGATTAGTTGAGACAAATGTGTATTATTTATCTTTGTGTAGCATAAGATCAATCAATCAATCATTCAATCAATGTACATGCAAAAACTCAGATATTAATCAACCTGCAGTAGAGCATATATTATATTATGATGATTATAATAATTGTATTATGGTAACATTTTGCCTTTTTTTCGGGTACCACCACAGTGACAAAGCCATTAGTTCCCTTGAGGTGGCAAGAATTCATAATTGTACCTTATGTTGGGTATTCTTAAGTATATTGAGGATACACAAAATGTGTTTGTACCCTGGGAAACAGAAATGTACCTTCACATTGTACCCATTTTTTGTAAGTGTGTGTGGTGATTGTACCATTATATTCAAAATATAGGGTACAAACATTTACCATTATACTCTGTATGTACCCTAAAAGGCATCGGACAGTACCATGTGAGATCATTATGTGTACCTCTGAAGGTACATTGTGTATTATGATATTTTTGTACCCCAGGGAACGATACTGTACCCTCATTCCTAAGAGTGCATAGGCCGAAAGAGAGACCCTGTGAGAATGTGTGTCGAAGGTTATGCAATCGGCCCACCACACTGAGACGGCACAGACCTCTAGTGTGCTGCCTGCATGGAGCGTGTGGGTGTGTGTGTGAGAGAGAGAGAGTGTGTGGGGGTTTCTGAATGGGACTAGAGGGGGGGATAGATGAGGGTGCAGAGCAAAGTAAACGAGAAGCTCATTGAAGGCTGAACTTAAGTTTGGAGTTATCGAGAACCCCCGCCCCTCCATGCACGTTATATAGTAAAACCTAGACACCAACAGGCCAATATCTGGCTAACCATTCGAACCATCAGACTGTCTTTATTATGAAAGGTGAGTACCATTGGGTGAAGAAAATGCTTACTTTCCCATGCATCTGTACTGATGAAAGCATTAGGCACAATTACAGTGACATATTTCCTACTTTCTTTTAGGCTGGCATGAGTTTGGCTCTTCTAAAAATACATTTGTTGAATGGTTACGTTTAATGAATATTCTGTGAGCACTTAGGGAATCTTAGATGTTGGCTCTGCTTCATGCTTGGTTTGTCTTTATGAAGATATCTCATCTGGTTTGGTGATGCTTCCTTATTAGGGCATTTGGTGACAAATTACTTGGCATTTTTCTGATTGTACAATGTTGAAAAGTCTAGATGTTGCCCTATCGGGTAGAGCTATTGTCCATGGAGCGTGTCCGGTCTTTAAGATATTCAAGACATGGACATATTCTGAGAAGTGAAAAGGTCGACAGCTCTTCTCTTGGTGACCACATTCAAATGCATTAAACATCTAAACAATTTCAAATGCAATGTGTTGCTGTATAGGGATGGTTATTAACAACCCCTACTGACCTGGTTAACCTTGGCTAATTAATAACTTTTGGAGGCATGCATGATTTACCTTGCTCTTTTGTCTTTAGAGTTACATTTAAATTGGGTTGTTGTCTTATTTGGCAATGCACCCTACACAAGGAGATGTTATATCACCCTTTAAACACCCTTTACACAGTATGACATAAGCTTACAGATAGTTTGGGTTTATGCCATGCTTATGAAGACTGTGCTATATCAAGCATTTATAAGTTAGTAGTTATTTTAAAGCGGGACCATCCCCCAACTCCATCTTGTAATTACAAGATAATTATTAAGCTACTGTATTGTAGCTTAGTTAATGTAGCTTAGCAACAATATTGTGGCTAGAGTAACTGCATAATTACTCTACAGGAATACATCATCCATATGTAATGTGTTTGTCACACCCTGACCTGAGTATTCTTTGTTTTCTTTATATATTTTGGTTAGGTCAGTGTGTGACGAGGGTGGTATGTGTGTTTTTGTCTGATCTAGGGTTTTTGTATGTTCAGGTGTGTGTGTCTAGTCTAGGCATATTGTAGGTCTATGGTGGCCTGGATTGGTTCCCAATCAGAGGCAGCTGTTTATCGTTGTCTCTGATTGGGGAACCTATTTAGGTTGCCATTTTCCAGTTTGGGTTCGTGGGTTATTGTCTATGTGATGTTGTATGTTAGCACAGAGTTTCTATAGCGGTCACGGTCGTCTGGTTAGTTTGTATAGTGTACGTCGTGTTTATTTTTTCCATTCATTAAAGTATGCATTCACACCACGCTGCGCTTTGGTCTCCTCAATACGACAGTGTTACCACCAATAGATGCAGTCAGAGCCACAGGGGAAGTTATTCTCTGTAGGTTGCCTATCCTAAGCTGCTGCACTTTTATGATAAATGGGACTGATCTACACTATTATTGTTTTGTTCTGTCAGACGGACAGGGTTATGGGCATACAAAACGATTCAGTACAGTAATATTTTTAGTAATAGTTTTGAATTTGGTTCTTGATTTTCTGGTTCTTAAAAGATTCCGATTTTTTTGCTCTATGATACAGGGTCCTTCCAGCAGACCTGATCCTGTGATGGAAATCAATTTAATAGTTGACATTTTCACTGGTGGTTTTCACTTAGTTGTGTCCTCAACTGATCCAGGAACTTGTGCCTTGACAGTACATTTTGATCACATTCAATATGGTGGGTTTTCACACAGATCTTCAGTACCAGTCAAAAGTTTGGACACACACATTCCAGGGTTTTTCTTTATTTGTACTATTTTCTACATTGCATAACAGGCAGTTAACCCACTGTTCCTAGGCTGTCATTGAAAATAAGAATTTGTTCTTAACTGACTTGCCTAGTTATATAAAGGTAAAATAAATAAATATCAAAACTATGAAATAACACATGGAATCATGTAGTAACCCCAAAAGTGTTAAACAAATCAACATATACTTTATATTTGAGATTCTTCAAAGTAGCCTTTGCCTTGATGACAGCTTTGCAGACTCTTGGCATTCTATCAACCAGCTTCACCTGGAATGCTTTCCAACAGTCTTGAAAGAGCTGCCTTTCCTTCACTCTGTGGTCCAACTCATCCCAATTTGGTTGAGGTCGGGTGATTGTGGAAGCCAGGTCATCTGACGGTGCACATCAAGGCAAAGGGTGGGACTCAGATATTGGAGAATTGAGAAAATTGATGGACAGTATCACAATCATACAGTGGAAAGTCTTACATAAAAAGTTAAATAATTCCAGACAGATTTGTTGAATAATTTGATTCAATATGAAATCATACAACTTTATCATTTTAAATGGGTTTGGTAATGGGATGCAGAATTGAAATCCAATACACCTGCCAGGCAATCTGAAAGTGCCTCATTATTCTATGCCATGTAACTGTGATAATGTTTGGCATTTTCCACTGTACAAACAATAAAAGTTAACATGTGCATAAACCTGATGTTTGGAGACTTTACAGTCTGTCGTCTGTCAGCGAGTCTTTAACTGACTGACTGAGTATTATGTTATGAGGTCTGTTAATAAACAAGCAGAGGCAATGTCATGACTTTGTTAAGTACAGTGAGCAGACCGAATATTAGGAATACCTTCCTAATATTGAGTTGCACCCCCCCCCCCCCGCCTTTTGCCCTCAAAACAGCCTCAAATGGTCACGCCATGGAGTCTACAAGGTGTTGAAAGCGTTCCACAGGGATGCCAAGTTCCACAGTTGTGTCAAGTTGGCCTGATGTCCTTTGGGTGGCGGACCTTTCTTGATACACACGGGAAACTGTTGAGCGTGAAAAACCCAGAAGCGTTGCAGTTCTTGACACTAACTGGTGCGCCTGGCACCTACTACCTCCTACCATACCCCGTTCAAAGGCACTTAACTATTTTGTCTTTCCCATTCACCCTCTGAATGGCAGATATACACAATCCATGTCTCAGTTGTCTCAAGGCTTAAAAATCCTTCTTTAACCTGTCTACTCCCCTTCCTCTACACTGATTGAAGTAGATTCAACAAGTGACATCAATAAGTCAAAAATTAATGGAATCTGTGTGGGTAGCCGGACATGTAGGATCAAATCAAATGTATTTATATAGCCCTTCGTACATCAGCTGATATCTCAAAGTGCTGTACAGAAACCCAGCCTAAAACCCCAAACAGCAAGCAATGCAGGTGTAGAAGCACGGTGGCTAGGAAAAACTCCCTAGAAAGGCCAAAACCTAGGAAGAAACCAGAAGTACTCCAGATATAACAAACTGACTCTAGACTCTATTTTTTGGTTCTAGTCAGGATTCTAGCAGCCGTATTTAGCACTAACTGAAGTTTATTTAGTGCTTTATCTGGGTAGCCGGAAAGTAGAGCATTGCAGTAGTCTAATCTAGAAGTGACAAAAGCATAGATTAATTTTTCTGCATCATTTTTGGACAGAAAGTTTCTGATTTCTGCAACGTTACGTAGATGGAAAAAAGCTGTCCTTGAAACAGTCTTGATATGTTCTTCAAAAGAGAGATCAGGGTCCAGAGTAACGCCGAGGTCCTTCACAGTTTTATTTGCGACGACTGTACAACCATTAAGATTGATTGTCAGATTCAACAGAAGATCTCTTTGTTTCTTGGGACCTAGAACAAGCATCTCTGTTTTGTCCGAGTTTAAAAGTAGAACGTTTGCAGCTATCCACTTCCTTACGTCCTTATGTCTGCTTCTAGTGAAATTTTGGGGCTTCACCATGTTTCATTGAAATGTACAGCTGTGTGTCATCCACATAGCAGTGAAAGTTAACATTATGTTTTCGAATGACATCCTCAAGAGGTAAGATATATAGTGAAAACAATAGTGGTCCTAAAACGGAACCTTGAGGAACACCGACATTTACAGTTGATGTGTCAGAGGACAAACCATTCACAGAGACAAACTGATATCTTTCCGACAGATAAGATCTAAACCAAAAGAATGTGGTGATTGATGGTATCAAAAGCAGCACTAAGGTCTAGGAGCACGAGGACAGATGTAGAGCCTCGGTCTGACGCCATTAAAAAGTAATTTACCACCTTCACAAGTGCAGTCTCAGTGCTATGATGGGGTCTAAAACCAGACTGAAGTATTTCGTATACATTGTTTGTCTTCAGGAAGGCAGTGAGTTGCTGCGCAACAGCCTTTTCTAAAAATTTTGAGAGGAATGGAAGATTCAATATAGGATGACTGACAATGAAGGTGAACGGATGAGACTGAGGCAGGAATTCCTTTAGTCATAAAGTGGTATATTTACTGGGTTGTTTGTATTTTAATTTTATCTTTATTTTACTAGGCAAGTCAGTTAAGAACAAATTCTTATTTTCAATGGAACTGTGGGTTAACTGCCTGTTCTGGGGCAGAACGACAGATTTGTATCTTGTCAGCTCGGGGGTTTGAACTTGCAACCTTTCGGTTACTAGTCCAACGCTCTAACCACTAGGCTACCCTGCTGTTCTGCATCACAAAGGAAACATAATCACATGTATCCAATCAAATTCATAATCACAAAGATCAAATCATAACAATCATTCTCATTATTAACATAATTAGGGAATTCAGCAATCCAGGTCATTAAGAAGTCAATAGGAATCACCCTTGAGTCATTTAGGCTTGTAACTATTTATCATAATCATGAGAAGAATAATACAAATATTTCAAACAGTGATTGGTTATTCAATCTATAAACCCCATCACTTGGATATCAGAATTGATCAGTTCAGCAAACAATGACGTTTCATATTTCACCCTTTCAAGTTTGTCTTCATATGTACATGTAATTTCATTACATATTAACCATTTATCAATGGCATAATTGGCTTGTGATGATCTGTAGGGCCGTGATCATTGACCATTTACATTACACAATAGGGTTGAAGCGTGCGCATAAACAATACCTGATGGCCTGCTCTCCCGATCGCAACAGGTAGTTCAGAGGACAGGTTCAGATGAAAGGTAACAGGTTTGGTGGATTTACGTGGATTCATGGACGCACAGAACTTCTGGATTAGACAGAGTTAAGGAAGAGAAAGCAGCGAGATCGGGCGATGGCGATTTCCTCCTTTTAATGAGTTGAGATCTGTCGGACATTTTCACCTGACCTAATTCAAGCGCCCCTGGCCCAGCTGAGCAAGTGGCCATGAATTAAAATATTCTTTCACCAACTCCATGAGCCTTTTCTACAATAATGGAGCTTTTACCTGGATTCACCTGGTCAGTCTATGTCATGGAAAGAGCAGCTGTTCTTAACATCTTGTATACATCTTGTATATGAACTGGTTGTTCAAACCACCTAAAACCAATTTAGGCATATAAACTCAGCAAAAAAAAGAAACGTCCTCTCACTGTCAACTGCGTTTATTTTCAGCAAACTTAACATATGTAAATAATTGTATGAACGTACAATATTGAACAACTGAGACATAAACTGAACATGTGGCTAACAGAAATGGAATAATGTGTCCCTGAACAAAGGGGTGGGGGGGTTCAAATCAAAAGTAACAGTCAGTATCTGGTGTGGCCACTAGCTGCATTAAGTACTGCAGTGCATCTCCTCCTCATGGACTGCACCAGATTTGCCCGTTCTTGCTGTGAGATGTTACCCAACTCTTCTACCAAGACACCTGCAAGTTCCCAGACATTTCTGGGGGGAATGGCCCTAGCCCTCACCCTCCGATCCATCTGGTCCCAGACGTGCTGAATGGGATTGAGATCCGGGCTCTTCGCTGGCCATGGCAGAACACTGACATCCCTGTCTTGCAGGAAATCACGCACAGAACGAGCAGTATGGCTGGTGACATTGTCATGCTGGAGGGTCATGTCAGGATGAGCTTGCAGGAAGGGTACCACATGAAGGAGGAGGATGTCTTCCCTGTAACGCACAGTGCTGAGATTGCCTGCAATGACAACAAGCTCAGTCCGATGATGCTGTGACACAGACCATGATGGACCCTCCACCTCCAACCTCCATCCACCTCCCTCCACGATCCCGCTTCAGAGTACAGGCCTCGGTGTAACGCTCATTCCTTAGACGATAAACACGAAAAACACTGCAGCTGAGCAGTCATTCCTTCATGGCTCTGTGCTACTTCACGGCTGCATTCCCTTTTCGGAAGCACATGCAGATTTGGAACCACACTACTTAAGGGTTTTGATTATTAGTCACATAGCACTTTAAAGTTGTAGTTTCTTTCTGAAATATGAAGTCTTTCCTCCATCTATGGTCTATCTATGATTGAAATAACTAACTGTTTCCTAAACATAAACCATGACGAAACCCTAACATCGTTTCGCGATATTGTGTTGTGTTTTGATCATCAAAGTGTTGACTAATGGGTGGAAAGCAGCTTTGTTCCTTTCCATCAGTACGGGGACAGAAAGAGTGTTATCCAGTAGACTACCCGCTGTAGTCAGTCAGTGAGTCTGTTATAGTGCAGACCTTTAAGAGAGTCGTGAACACTGGCCCAGTGGCTTGGCTTGAGGCTTGGCATGCTCAGTCCTCCTCAGTCTTGGTCTTCATTTCTCACAGCCCACACTTCCCCTAGCTTCTCTGTAAACATCTATCTGTAAATTGGCTATTTCTGTCCCGTCCTGTTACAAATAATGTGGCAAATGTTTATTCTCACCTAGTTTAAAAAAAGTGTGGACTGCTCCCCTGGACTGGAGTCTGGAGAGATCTCAGTGTGAAGGAATTTCGCTTGTGGCTCACACTGCCCCCTTGGCCCACACTGAGCCTGTGAAAACCAAGGTAAAGTGTGATCAGGCTTCCTGGCAGCCTGGAGCTCTGCTCTCCTTCAGAGCAGCACAAAGAAGCCCTGGCCAATAAGGGTCTCCAGTCCTTTATGATGCCAAGCCTTCATTCCCACCAAACACCTTCTGAAAACAAGGGACTCTATTTTTACCGCTGGCCACAATTTGGCCCAGGCTCAGAAAATGCTTGCTCTCTCCCCTCCATCCCATCCACCCCACCCTGCTCTGCCAGCGAGAGGCTGAGCTGAGAGCACATTCTCAAGGCTTCTGGCACAGTGGGGTAGCCATCTCTCCTGTTGTTACGGACCTAAACTCAACATGAATTCGTTTAGTTTGATCTGTGACAGGAGGGGCCACTGGACTAGCCAAAGTGGAGAGAGGCAGAGAGAAGGGTGGCAGAGAGAGAGGTAGAAAGAAAGAGGAAAAGAGCGAGGGGGAGAGAGAAAGAGTGAGAGAGAGGGAAGAAGAGACAGAGATGGAGAGAGAGAGAGAGAGAGAGTGAACGAGAAACCGGGAGAGAGAAAGCAAGAGAGGGCAGCAAGAGGCCTTGTTAATGAGACATGACAGCAGTGAGCACGGTCAGTGAGCTGCCTGTTTCCTGTACAGAGAAACTCTTTCAGCATCACTGGCCCTGAACATTGGCCGGCTACGAGTTGCCCAGCTCGTACAGCCGTGGACCCATTCTAGCCAGGGAGACACAGAGTGGCATATATGACATGTCAATGTGACTATGCATGTTTTGCACTGGTGTAAAGTACTTAAGTAAAAATACTTTAAAGTACTACTTACGTAGTGTTTTTTGGGGGGTATCTATACTTTACTTTGCTATTTACATAACATTACTCCACTACAAGAAGATCATGTACTTTTTACTCCATACATTTTTTGCTGACACTCAAAAGCATTTTGAATGCTTAACAAGACAGGAAAATGGTTCAATTCCCTCACTTATCTGTCAGGATTTGGCCAGGGTTGTTCCGGGTTTTGGTCAGTAGATGCCCCCATTGTGCTTTTTGTCCTTGTGTTTTTCCCTTGATCCCCATTAATTATTTGCACCTGTGCCTCGTTCCTCTAATTGTATTTAAACCCTTAGTTTCCCTCAGTTCTGTGCTCTGTGTTTGTATGTTAGCACCCTGCCCTAGTGTTCTGTGTACTCTTGTCGATTCCGGGTGACGCTCTTGTGGTATTCTGTTTTTTGTTTATTTTTTGTGAGTTTCTTTTGAGGCCTTTTTGTGCTTTTCCTACCACCTTTTGGATTTGCCATTTTTTGTATTTAAGGATTTTTCTTTATTAAATACACCGTCTTAAGTACTGCTGTGTCTGCCTCATCTTCTGGGTTCTGCTGACTATTCGTGGCTCAGTTGGTTAAGTGACTGTTTCTCACTCCGGAGACCCAGGTTCAAACCGGGTCGTGACAGAAACACAGAGCCAAAAATGAACCCAGAGGCAGCCAGTTCCCAGGACCTTTTGCCACGCTGTCCCACCACCAGGAGACTGTCCAACGCCACGAAGCCGCCCTGGTTCAGCAAGAGGCCTTAATGGCTAGACATTCTCATCTTCTGTCGGAGATGCTGACTTCCATTAAGCAAATATCTGATCGACTTACCCCGGCAACAGTTCCCGTCCCAGTACCTCAGGTTCACGTACCCATGGCAGTTAACCCCCTGGCTGAACCTCGTCTTCCACCTCCCCAACGGTTCTCAGGTGATCCAAGTGCTTGTAAAGGGTTTCTCACTCAATGTTCTCTCTCCTTTGAGCTGCAACCCTCGTCGTTTCCCACCGACCGGTCTAAGATCGCATATATCATCACCCTGCTGTCGGAAAAAGCCCTGGCCTGGGCTACTGCTGTGTGGGATGCCCATAGTTCCTGCTGTGCCAGCTACTCTGCCTTTGCTGAGGAATTCAAACGAGTGTTTCAAGGCCCAAGCAGTGGTTCTGACTCAGCCAAACAGCTCCTGACTCTCCATCAAGGTTGGCGCAGCGTGACGGACTATGCCATCCAGTTCCGCACGGTGGCAGCAGCGAGTGGCTGGAACAACGAGGCGCTCACGGTGTGCTTTCTGAAAGGCCTTTCCGACACTATCCAAGATGAACTGGCCACTCGGGAACCACCGGACAATCTCGAGTCCCTGATCAAGTTGGCCTCACGCATTGACCAGCGTCTGATAGAGAGAGAACTCAACCGTAGACCTCTAGCCCCTATCAGTTCCAGCTCCGAGTCCCCACCTTTATCATCGCTGGCTCCACCGGAACCCATGCAGATTGGACGCATCTCCCAGGCTGAGAGAGACCGCCGGATGAGGGAGCGACGCTGTCTATATTGCGGCAAACCGGGCCATTTCCGTTCCACGTGTCCCGGGCTCCAGGGAAACGCTCTGTCCCGTACAGACCGGGGGGAACTGTAACGGGAAACATAACCTCCTCCCATCCGTCCAACTCCCGTCTGCTCATTCCAGTCACCCTCTCCTGGGACAACCACAAGCTTCACCTTCAAGCCTTGGTAGACTCTGGAGCCGCAGGTAACTTCATGGATGGTGTCTGGGCGAAGGAGAATGGCGTTCCCTCTGAACTTCTAAGTGACCCCATGAGGGTTACTACATTGGATGGAAGCCCTTTGGGATCTGGACTTGTCACTCATGTCACTACCTCCTTGCGACTTTCAGTTTCACAACACCAGGAATTGATGAACTTTCATTTGATCTCCTGTTCCGAGTTCCCTCTCGTCCTTGGATACCCCTGGCTTCACAGCCATAACCCTCACATCGACTGGTCTGTGGGCACTATCAAGCAGTGGGGTCCTACGTGCCAAGCTACTTGTATTTTCCAGAATTCCCGAGTTCTACTCCCGAGTCTTTAGAATCCATCGACCTGACCCGAGTTCCCGAGTGTTACCATGACCTCAAACTGGTGTTTAGCAAACAGAGGGCCACCATGCTACCACCCCATAGACCTTACGATTGCCCCATCGACCTGTTTCCGGGCACTTGCCCCCCCAGGGGTCGGATCTTTTCCCTATCTCCACCCGAATGAGCTGCTATGGATACCTACATCAAGGACGCTCTGGAAGCAGGCCTCATGCGTCCATCCACCTCCCCGGCGGGAGCAGGGTTGTTCTTTGTGGCCAAGAAAGACGGTGGATTACGTCCTTGCATCGACTACCGGGGACTCAATGACATAACCGTCCGTAACCGTTACCCGCTACCCCTTATGGCCACAGCCTTCGAGCTGCTCCAGGAAGCAGTTGTTTTCACTAAGCTTGACCTGCGGAACGCATACCATCTTGTGCGGATCAGACCTGGTGACGAGTGGAAGACCGCTTTCAACACGCCTACTGGTCACTATGAATACTTGGTGATGCCCTTCGGCCTGACCAACGCCCCAGCGGTGTTCCAAGCGCTCATAAACGATGTGCTTAGGGATATGCTTAACATATTTGTGTTCGTTTACTTGGATGACATCCTCATCTTTTCGAGCTCCCTTCAAGAACACACTAAGCATGTCAGACAAGTACTCAAACGCCTCCTGGACAGCCATCTGTACGTTAAGCCGGAAAAATGTGAATTCCATTCATCCCGAGTACAATTCCTGGGATTTGTAGTGGAACCCGGTCGAGTCCAAATGGACCCCAGGAAGGTAGGGGCGGTAGCGGATTGGCCCACCCCCAAATCCGTTAAGGAAGTTCAGCGTTTCCTGGGCTTCACAAACTTTTACCGCAAGTTCATCAAGAACTTCAGCTTGGTGGCAGCCCCTCTCTCAGCTTTAACCAAGGGTGGCAATGCAAGGTTTTTGTGGGGAAGAGAAGCTGAGACGGCCTTCCAAGGACTCAAGCAGCGCGTTCTCTCTGCTCCCATCCTGATACTACCGACTACGGATGAACCATTTGTGGTGGAGGTAGACGCATCAGAGGTTGGTGTTGGAGCTGTCCTGTCTCAGAGGGTGAAGACAAGAAGCTTCATCCGTGCGCTTTCTTCTCACACCGGCTTACCCCGACTGAGAGGAACTACGATGTGGGGGATCGTGAACTCCTAGCGGTTAAGATGGCATTGAAGGAATGGAGACACTGGCTCGAGGGGGCTTCTTACCCGTTTCAAGTGCTTACGGACCACAAAAATCTGGAGTATATCCAGCAGGCGAAGCGGTTGAACTCTAGACAAGCTAGATGGTCTCTTTTCTTCAATCGATTCCAGTTTATCCTCACCTATCGGCCCGGGTCGAAGAATCTCAAACCGGATGCCCTGTCCCGAGTCTACGCTCCTGCCATTCGAGATGACACGGACATGCCTGTCCTTCCTGCTGCTAAGATTGTGGCTCCGATCTCGTGGCAAGTTGAGGATACCGTGAGACGTGCTCAAGCTAGCGAACCGGACCCGAAAGGAGGTCCTGCCAATCGGTTGTTTGTCCCCAAGGCAGTGAGGACTCAGGTCCTTCTGTGGGGGCACTCCTCTCGCCTCACCTGTCATCCGGGCGTAGGTCGCACCTTGGAGTTCATCCAGCGTAAGTTCTGGTGGCCTACCATAAGAGAAGACGTTGCCACTTTCGTCAATGCCTGCCCCGTGTGCTGCCAGGGCAAATCTTCTCACCTCCGCCCTCAAGGACTCCTTCACCCTTTACCTGTTCCCCACAGACCCTGGTCCCATATCTCATTGGACTTTATTACTGGACTTCCTCCATCCCATGGCGATACTACTATCCTAGTCATAATCGACAGGTTTTCAAAGGAGGCCAGGTTCGTCCCTCTGACTAAGTTACCTTCTGCCAAGGAAACGGCTGAGTTGGTAATTAATCATGTGTTCCGAGTCTTCGGCATTCCTCAAGATGTGGTTTCTGACAGAGGTCCCCAGTTCGCCTCAAGGTTTTGGAAGGCCTTCTGCCAACTCATGGGGGCTTCTGCCAGTCTATCTTCAGGGTACCATCCGGAGTCCAACGGCCAAACAGAGAGGATGAATCAAGAGCTGGAAACCACCCTCCGATGTATGACTCGTGACAACCCGTCCACATGGTCATCCTTTATTGTTTGGGCCGAATACGCGCACAACACCTTGCGCTCCTCCTCCACTGGTATGTCCCCGCACGAGTGTCAGTTTGGCTATGCTCCTCCATTGTTCCCGGACCAGGAGGCAGAAGTCAGAGTGCCTTCAGCCTTGAAGTTCGTCAGACGCTGTCGGCTTATGTGGAGGAAGACCCGTCTTAATCTTATGCGTTCCTCACAGAGGTATCAACAACAAGCCAACAGACGTCGCCGTCCCGGGCCTACCCTGCGCCCCGGCCAGAGAGTCTGGCTCTCCACAAGAGACTTACCTCTACGGGTGGAGTCTCGCAAGCTGTCCCAAAATACATTGGTCCCTTCAAGGTTGCCAGGAGAGTTAACCCAGTTTCTTATCACCTACACTTACCCAGATCCCTTAAGATTAATCCCACATTTCATGTTTCATTGTTAAAACCTGTTGTTTTTTCTCCCCTTGTCCCGGCAGACAGACCTCCCCCTCCGCCTCGTGTCATTGGAGGCCAGCCGGCTTATACCGTCCACCGGATACTGGATTCCCGCCGGGTGCAGCGGTCCTGGCAGTATCTGGTGGACTGGGAAGGCTACGGTCCCGAGGAGCGCTCCTGGGTTCCTGCCAAAGACATCCTGGACCCTGACCTCATTCGTCAGTTCAGGGTCCTCCACCCTGAGAGAGCTGGTAGGAACGTCAGGAGCCGTTCCTAGGGGGATTCTGTCAGGATTTGGCCAGGGTTGTTCCGGGTTTTGGTCAGTAGATGCCCCCATTGTGCTTTTTGTCCTTATGTTTTCCCTTGATCCCCATTAATTATTTGCACCTGTGCCTCGTTCCTCTAATTGTATTTAAACCCTTAGTTTCCCTCAGTTCTGTGCTCTGTGTTTGTATGTTAACACCCTGCCCTAGTGTTCTGTGTACTCTTGTCGATTCCGGGTGACGCTCTTGTGGTATTCTGTTTTTTGTTTATTTTTTGTGAGTTTCTTTTGAGGCCTTTTTGTGCTTTTCCTACCACCTTTTGGATTTGCCATTTTTTGTATTTAAGGATTTTTCTTTATTAAATACACCGTCTTAAGTACTGCTGTGTCTGCCTCATCTTCTGGGTTCTGCTGACTATTCGTGGCTCAGTTGGTTAAGTGACTGTTTCTCACTCCAGAGACCCAGGTTTGAAACCGGGTCCTGACATTATCAAGAGAACATCCCTGGTCATCTCTACTGCCTCTGATCTGGTGGACTGTCTGAGTGTTGGAGTGTGTCCCTGGTTATGCTTAATAAGGAATTCGAAATGATTTGTACTTTTACTTTTCATACTTAAGTATATTTAAAACAAAAATAATTTTACTCAATTAGTATTTTATTGGGTGACTTTCACTTGAGTCATTTTCTATTAAGGTATCTTTACTTTTGCTCAAGTATGACACATGGGCACTTTTACCACCACTTCATGTTTGACACTTTCGTGCCTCCTCTAAATCCTCCGTTAAGAATTACAGAAAGTCTTAAAATTCATCCCTGTCTCACACCTCTTGCTGCTTGACCTTTGTTCCAAACATTCAAAGGGGATGCATGCACAGCCTTTGTTTTTAGTATTCCATGCTGTTGTCTTAGGAGTCTTCATAACTTATAGTTTGAGTCCATACAATGCCCCCTATAACCCCCATGTTCTTGAGCCACGTTCAAAGACCCTAGTCCTCATTTCCAGGAGATGGTCCCCAGGGAGGCTTAGGGACTGTGAAGTGTTTACTTTATGATAAGCCTGTTGATCTGGGAGTGGTGTGGTAAAGATACACAGAAACCCCTCCCCTGCTCACAATAACTACACAGTCAATACAAGACTTTAGGCTGTGGGGTTAGCCTATATAATGAGGTACAATAGTGTTACTCTCCCGGTGTCTATCCTCTCCTCCACTCACTTTAACGTGTTGCTTCCTCAGGCGACATGGAGAGCCTGCCTAAGATGGACCCCTCCAATGACCACAGTCGGCCCCTGGACATTGTGCCACGGAGCGATGAGAAGATGAAGGAGAGGGGCCAGTGGGGAAACAAGGTGGAGTTTGTCCTTTCTGTTGCCGGGGAGATCATAGGACTGGGCAATGTGTGGCGCTTCCCTTACCTGTGCTACAAGAACGGAGGAGGTGGGTGTTAACATCACAGTGCTCAGTGACACGTCATTTTGTTCATATAATTGGTACATAATTGAGTACTCCTTCAGTACTATTGATCAGGACAACAGTGGGAGTTCATATTGTAGATGTATTATAATTTTAGCTACTATATTGTTGTTAACTGACCCAAAGCCTGTTGTTATCAACCTAAATGGCACTGGAGCCTTGGAGTACATTGTGCTTTAACGCTATAAAGAATTATGAAGGGCATGGAATCTGTTTAAGGATGAGTAGTGACGTAAAACCTCAAAAGAGCTCATTTGGAGGTATGTAAATAGTTGTTCAGCAATAAATCCTCCTAATAGATTGTGGATAACAATTGCTGTCTTTAGATTGAAATGTATTTATGTTTCTGTGCTGCCTGCCAAGACTACCCTCAAAACATATTAATGAAGTCCAATAGTAGCAAACAACACACTCCCGTTTGTATTGGCAAGATGATAGAGGTCAAAAGATTAACACTCATTTCATTGAATTTGTTATATCCAACGACATTATGGAGACACGAATTAAAACACGTTTTTCAACAGGCTGAATACTTTGGAATTGCTCTTTTAAGTTAAAGAAAATGTTATATGCCAATATGTTGTGGAATTAGGGATAAATACATACTGGATGTCCTACTGTATTGTTGGGTGGGCTATGGTATGTGATACTCTGATGTCAAGCTGGTCAACCTGGGCTTGCCCAGGTCAAAGTTCACTGCTGTTGACTAAGGTTGTCTTTGTTCCTTCACTGGAGAAACTGTTCTCAAGTGCACAAAGTAGTTCTGAGTTTCTTAATAGTTTGTATAATACATAAAATAGTATTGTAAAAATAAAAAAGTATTGATGCATACCCACTCTGCACAGATGTCAGTTCAACATCTCGATTTACGTTTGGTTGAGATGTCAACTAACGATAATTCGAAAATAAAAATAAAAGAGAGCAGCACACTCTTGGAGCTCAGATGCAAAAATTTAATACCAACGTTTCGACATCCAAGCTGTCTTCATCGGTATAATCACAAACACTGTGGGATGACTCGTTTATATAGTGTCAAAGGACACAGGTGTCTGTAATCATGGCCAGGAGTGGCCTAATATCATTGGTTAATAATCAAATATTAAAATATCATACAAAGAACAGCATACAAACAAATGGATAGCATACGATCATAGATAAATTTAATGATAATTCACCTCGAAATCAAACAAAAATGTCACCTTGTCATTGGATTTAGGTAAGAAGTTGGGTGAAAAAAAATTGACATTCCCTTACATTGATGACTTTTAAAAAATCCAATCAGTTTTCCAAGTTGATTCAACGTCATCACATAGAATTTTGGGGTTGAATTGACGTGGAGACAATGTTGATTCAACCAGTTTTTGCCAGTGAGTAGGCCTATGTGTCCAGCTCCCATTTCTAATATATTTGTAAAATTTCATAATTTAGCTTCCAGCTTGGTTAGCGGGCTGATAACTGCAAACTTGTCATTTTCTGATAAAATGTATCATAAAACGGTGAATAAACATTATTTTTGTGAATAAACATTATTTGGATATCCCACCCAGCGATGGATAGGTCGGATGCTGACTTTAAAAAATTGTGCAAATCAAGGTAGCATTTATCCTTTGGTACACTCCAATTTTAGTGTCCAGCCTTGAAATGCTGCATCCTTGTTGATTGGTTATGTCATCTGACCTCATATCACAGTGGCGTTCTAACACATGCGACAACACCTTGTTAACTCCTCTCCTTCCCCCCTCTATCAAACAGGTGCTTTCTTCATCCCCTACCTCATCTTCCTGTTCACCTGTGGAATACCAGTGTTCTTCCTGGAGACAGCCCTGGGACAGTTCACCAGCGAGGGAGGCATCACCTGCTGGAGGAAGATCACTCCACTGTTTGAAGGTGATCCTCCTCTCACATCTACTGTTTAGAACTCCATTTTGTTTCGTGTGCACTGTATAGGAATGCCTTTCAAGGTAACTACACCCGGGCATGTCTGCTTACTGAATAGATTAAGAGAAGAAATTCTGAGAATGATCTATAGTAAGTGTGTTTTTGTGCCTGCGTGTCTGCCAGTATGTACTGTAGAATAGTAGCAGGAGGTTGATGTTATGGTTAGCATGCCACCAACACTGGCAGACTTCCAGACTTCCAAGTGTCCAACACTTCAGTCATTCAATTGGCCCCCAATAAGGACAATATGACTGTAGACCTTCACACATGAACCAGATAGGCTACCGGGTGAGAAATGGTGGAGTCGGAGATGAAAAAGCAATGCGAATAGAGTCATGGTTTTCATGTGTCATTGTATTCAACATTATCATAGCTAACCACAATGTGTGATGTGGTAAGGTTCCCGAGGGGCACAGCAGTCTAAGGCAATGCATCTCAGTGCAAGAGTCATCCCTGGTTCAAATCCAGGCTGTATTACATCCAGCTGTGACTGGGAGTCCCATAGGGCGGCACACAATTGGCCCAGCATCGTTTGGCCGGGGTAGGCCGTCATTGTAAATAAGAACTTGTTCTTAACTGACTTGCCTATTTAAATATAAAAAAAGTTGGACCCAGGTGCAGAAATGAGACCAGATGAGGAATCAGTGGTTAAGGATCAACATAATACTTCACTGAGAAACTGTAGCTGCAGGATCACAGTACACTTGGGGGAAACCAACAACCACTAAGTCACAAACTCACTCAGGAAACAAACTCAGGGAAACAATTCACAGTTCTGCGAAGGACAACAGAAAACACCTCTTCAGGGAATGATAATGATCATCATAATGAGTAAATTGAACACACCTGAGTGTCGTTAATGTCTCTAGGAACGGTCTCTGCCGCCCTCTGGTGACAGGGTGAGCCATGACACACTGCTCCCCTTTGTCCTTGCTGCAGGAGTGGGATACGCCACACAAGTCATTGTGGCTCTGTTGAACTTCTATTACATCATTGTCCTGGCCTGGGCCATCTTCTACCTGTCCTACTCCTTCACCTGGGACCTGCCCTGGGCCTCCTGCAACAACACATGGAACACAGGTCAGAGATCCACCAGTGGACTTTTCCTTATTCAATCTCGATGAAGCTCTGCCTAAAGGCAGAACTAATGTGATTGGTGTGATGAAAGCTCACGGGCAAAGTTGCTGGTTTGAATGTTACTCAACCCCTAAACCAACCCTAACCAATTCAGATTACTTCAACTTACGTGATCGTATTTGCCTAAACATTCACATTGTTTCTGCCCTCGAGACAGAGTTGCCCTCGGGGAAACAAGATTGAATAAGGAAAACTCCAAAATGCCACCATACACAGAAACATCCCTGACTATTTGATGTCTCACGTAACCTTACGTAATGTTACAATAGAGTTGGGTTACCTAGAACAACCATAGGCGGTGTCCTCAGTAAACATGTGTGAACTTGTTATGCATCTCTGTTCTCAAGATTCCTGCATGGAGTTCCAGAGGAGGAATGGCTCTTTCAATCAGCCACGTCTGAACGCCACGTCTCCTGTCATTGAGTTCTGGGAGTAAGTACTAAGTGCTGCTTAGAGTCTATTGTTTCTCCATCTCCTTAAGGAGCTCGGTTGGCCTACTGTTTATTCCTCAGCCAAATGGCCGTTGTCTTGCCAACTGGTGTAGCACTGCTGAATACGAAAACAGGCTGGCTTGAGGCTGAATTGGAGGGCTGTGTGATGTCCTGAGAAATAATATACATGACATGCTCCCCTAAGGTAAATAATTAACAAGCTTCAACATTACTATTGCTGTAATATTTGAGCTTAGTGTTCATGTTAGATATTCATGTCTAAATAATGATCACACTGACAGTCATCTCATATTTGTGTGTGTGTGTGTGTGTGTGTGTGTGTGTGTGTGTGTGTGTGTGTGTGTGTGTGTGTGTGTGTGTGTGTGTGTGTGTGTGTGTGTGTGTGTGTGTGTGTGTGTGTGTGTGTGTGCACCGGCGTGCGTGCATGTGTGTGTAGACGGAGGGTTCTGCGTATCTCCTCTGGCATAGATCATATAGGATCTCTCAACTGGGACCTGGTTCTGTGTCTGGCCATAGCCTGGGTACTAGTCTACTTCTGTATCTGGAAGGGAGTCAAGTCCACTGGAAAGGTAAAGGGCTCTATTCTACATCCTGTCTCTGTGAGCCTCCCTAATGCAGTTTTTGACCAGGAAGAACCTCTGGGCACTTCATTAATTGATCCCTTGATTGTGGTCCCTTAAAGTGCATGGTGCAATACATTAGATAGATGCAGACTTAGATACATTACGTACTGTAGATACAGACATTAAAATGGGTCTATGGTTCGGTCATCAACCAGCTTTTGACTTACTTTTAAAAATAAGTTCTGGTCGGCATAGCTTTAAGTTGCTGTGGTAGTTTGTTCCACTTAACAGTGCAGTTGTATACAGGATAGTCTCTTAGATTTGAAACAGTCCATGTCAGAGTCTATGGCACTGAATATGACTAAGAGTTGCTTCTGGTCAGTCAGATCACTTTTTCAGGACATTTCTATGCATTTTCGCAATGTTTCTTCACACCTTTGGACAACCAAGTACTCTAGATATGTGGTCCTTTTGAAGTCTGGCAGATGATGTGATAGCTGAGATGACTAGAGACCATTCAATGACTTTTTTGCTTTTTCTTATTAGTAGACCCTTGGTTAACCCATATGTGACCCTTGGTGCTGTATTGTCCTGCACTGTACATACTGTAGCAGCATGTAACCGGAAGGTTGCTGGATCTAATCCCCGAGCTGACAAGGCACAAATCCGTCGTTCTGCCCCTGAGCAAGGCAGTTAACCCACTGTTCCCCGGGCGCCGACAACGTGGATGTCGATTAAGGCATCCCCCTGCACCTCTCTGAGTCAGAGGGGTTGGGTTAAATGCGGAAGACACATTTCAGTTGAATACATTCAGTTGGACAACTGACTAGGTATCCCCCTTTCCCTTTCCCATTCCATCCCACTCAGGTGGTATATTTCACAGCTACCTTCCCCTACATCATGCTGTCTATCCTGCTCATCAGAGGGGTCACCCTGCCTGGAGCCTTCATAGGAATCAAGTTCTACCTCTACCCAGACCTGGGCCGCCTGTCAGATCCACAGGTACATGTACTGTACACACACACGCACGCATGCACACACACGCGCACACACACACACACACACACACACACACACACACACACACACACACACACACACACACACACACACCCATACCATCACATCTGTGGGAAGTGGAAAACGCCCACAGCCCTTTCACACACACACAGACACAGACACACAAGTGGATTTTAGGCCCCACAAGGATAGAAGAACCAACCCCCCCCCCAACCACACACACACATTATACATGCAAACACACCCATACCATCACTGTGGGAAGTGGAAAACCCAACAGCTTGACACAATAATCCTATAGACTGACTTACCCAGTGTTCCTCTGACCTCTGCCTGTCAGCAATAAAAAAAAAATACTCTCATCGTCACACCTCTTGTCCCTAGTTTATGATGACAATATGTGTGGCCACATACAGTAGAACTTGGACACTTAATTATTCATTTCATTCGTTGAGCTGTTGAAGTGACTGTTATGCTGTGCTTAGCATTTTCAGGGATCTAACTCAATATCACCAAGATTCTTGTCAAGATTATCAAGATCGATCATTAAACAAATGAAAACACGTCTGATCATGAGAAGAACATGACATTGGAAAAACCAGGGGCGTTGTCTCTCAAACTAATGCTGTGCCAGAGAATGACTGGATCTGTAAAGTTGGCAGTCCGTAGGAATATTTGACGAGTGGACGGGTGATGAATGTCTCATGAACACCGGCATGAGGAATGTGGTCAGCAAACACAGCTCCTCGGCTAGTTACGAGAGAGAGAGAGTTTTACTGACTGTGATTTTTTTTGTATTTTCGACTTTTTGTTTGGATGATGTTGTTTAACCTATTTGTGTGTTATATACGTGTTGCACTCACTCCCTAACGTTATTGTAAATAAGAATTTGTTCTTAATTGACTTACCTAGAGAGAGAGAGAGAGACATTTCACAACCACTTCTCCATTTTGGCCCCCATTAACCAAATGAGTGACCTCTTCAATCCACAGGGGTCTTCTATGGATGAATATAACCCTGTGTTGACGGAAGAGACAAGCTGTCTGTATGATGGGAACATCTGCCTTAGTGGCCGGGGCCTACGCTTGTGTCTTTGCACTGGACTAGCTAAGTCAAAGACTGTGTCCGAATAGCAACCCACACTCTATAAAGTGCACTACCTACAGGCCCTGGTCAAAAGTAGTGCATTACATGGGCAATAGGGTGCCATTTGGGACACATACAGAAGTATTCCTGGCTGCTAGGCAGCTGACTGAAACGTGCCCTCAGTGCTTCAGCACGACTTTGGTGAATAGGGAGAACAAAGGGCACCCTAATTCAAATTGGAACTGTGTTATGCTGGTTGTTCACAGAGTCTGTGGTGGAAAAGTACCACACTTGGCGCTGGGGAGCCATAGCGATGGAGAGCCAGCATACTGGGGGGTGGCCATGGTGGGTGGTCACATAAGTGATGAGAAATGGGGTGACAGGTTTTTACCATAGAATGAGGAAGGTGTAGGTCATACCAAATGTCTCACCGGAAGGGGTTTATAGCTGTCTTTGACAAAAGTGACATGCTTCAGAGAACTAAAGGTATTAGCCAGGAGCAATGCCATGGTATCTGCCAGCAAATGAAAAGGCATTGGTATGATTTCTCCCTCTTCTTTCTAGGTATGGATGGATGCAGGGACTCAGATCTTCTTCTCCTATGCCATCTGTCTGGGGTGTCTGACTGCTCTGGGAAGCTACAACAAGTACAATAACAACTGCTACAGGTCAGGGCTCACCTCAGAACACATGCTTACACCTACACCTCCTACTTACCCTAGTCAGAAATGACTGACAAACAACAATAAGCAGATATATCTCTGTCTTAAACCTCCTAGAGTTGATTGACGCACCCATGCACTAATCTAATTAATATAATTAAAAAGCTAGCGATATCAGCTGTGTCTCAATCCGCCTATGGCGGCCTTCCGAATCTTTGGTGGAACGTGACAGAGCTACAATGCTGCTTATCAGACCAGGAGACATCCCGAAAATTGGTCTTCTCACGAAAACGTCTGTAGCGTCCAAACGGACACGGTGGTGTTCTTCGTTTTGCTCTATGACCCCCACAAGCCCCACGGGACTCATCTGAAGTTGGTACAGTACACTATGTGCCAACTTATGTCTGTAGCATCCAAACCGTATGGGCTACAAATGAACATGACCCCACTAGACTGTCAGGAAAACAAACTTGTTTTGTTGTTCTTGTTGTTCTACCACAAGTGTCATGTGACTCGCCTGAAGGTTTAAAAAAAATTATGGAAGTACACCTCAGGTCAGAAGTTTTAGAACACCTACTCAGTCAAGGGTTTTTCTTTATTTGTATTATTTTCCACATTGTAGAATAAAGACATCAACACTATAAAAAAACACATTTGGAATCATGTGTAACTAAAAAAATGTTAAACAAATCAATATATACTTTATATTTGAGATTCTTCTTCAAATAGCCACGCTTTGCCTTGATAATGGGAATTGATGGAAATTGATGGAAAATATGTAAAATGTAAAATATAATACTAGCCACTTTAAACAATGCTACTTAATATAATGTTTACATACCCTACATTACTCATCTCATATGTATATATGTATACTGTACTCTATATCATCTACTGCATCTTTATGTAATACATGTATCACTAGTCACTAAGGTAGTAGTTTTGGAATTGTTAGGTTAGATTACTCGTTGGTTATTACTGCATTGTCGGAACTAGAAGCACAAGCATTTCGCTACACTCGCATTAACATCTGCTAACCATGTGTATGTGACAAATAAATTTGATTTGATTTGTTGACAGCTTTTGGCATTCTCTCAACCAGCTTCACCTGTAATGCTTTTCCAACAGTCTTGAAGGAGTTCCTGAAATAGTAAAAATAAAGAAAAACCCTTGACAGAGTAGGTGTTCTAAAACCTTTGACCAGTAGTGTATGTAAGTCATTTTTTTGCGTCCAGCCCCCACTTCAAAACCTTATTCCTTGTGATTTATTTTTTGACTGTACATTTTGCCATTTACACATGTGCTATTCAATGCATAAAAAAAAAAAATGGTATCAAATAAAAAAATATATATTTTGGGGGCATACCGACAGGGGACCTAAAATTCTAAATCAAATAGCTAAATGATCCATGGTATAACCATCTAAGACTGATAAGTGATTTGTTCTGTTTTACACCCTGATAAAAACCTAGTACGCTAATAACAGGTGGTCAGAAATATTTGTTCTGTATCTTTATCTGTATTTTGTACAGTATCTGTTTCACAATATGGTATTGATTTATTTTTGAAGTTGTTCATTTTTACTGTGACATACATACAGTACATCTGTTATGGTTGGTTTCTATGCCTGGCTGATGACTGCCTCTCTGGGGTTACAGAGATTGCTTGGCGCTATGCTTCCTGAACAGTGGGACCAGCTTTGTGGCAGGCTTTGCCATCTTCTCCATCCTGGGCTTCATGTCTTACGAGCAGAACGTGCCCATCTCAGAGGTGGCAGAATCTGGTTGGTAGTCATTTTTAAAAGACACACACAGACCTTTCTTGACAGTTCATCATTGGGGAACTGGTCATAATTTTTCATAATTCAACATGTATTTTATTTTAAGTACTTACGTACATTTCAGCAATATATTTTGGAATGTGAATTAGTAGAAACGCTGCACACCACTTAAGGAGCTATTGACTGTACAGTACATGTCCCACACTGTTCAAGAGAAAAACACTTTGTTAAACTGTGCTGTAATGGCTTTTCCATGATAATGACATGTTAATCTTTAAAATTAACTTTCAATGTTCAGAAAATTCAAAGATAACCTAGTAGTTTCACAATACAATCGGGTGGAGGTCATTGTTGCAATGTGGATCCAAAGTCCTGCTCACTTGATGACAATTCTGTAATGACCTGTTGTAAAACCTGTATTAACCCTTTCTGTACCAGGTCCTGGTCTGGCCTTCATAGCCTACCCCCGTGCAGTGTCTATGATGCCCTTCTCTCCTCTCTGGGCCTGTTTCTTCTTCATCATGATTGTCTTTTTGGGTCTGGACAGCCAGGTGAGGCTATAGTAGCACTCTGTCTCCTCTCTCTCTCTCTTGCTCACTCTCGTTTTCTCTTTCTCTCGCTCACTCACTCTCTCTCTCTCTCTCTCCTACTCACTGACTCTCTTTCTGACACACACACACAATATGCTTGTAAACACTGCCCTAACAATGTCCAGTGGTGTTTTTTAAATCAGTGACACAGCATCCTCTCTGTTCTCTCCACTGCTGTAGTTTGTGTGTGTGGAGAGTCTGGTGACGGCCATGGTGGACATGTATCCTAAAACCTTTCGGCGTAAGAACCGCAGAGAGCTCTTCATCTTGGCGGTGGCCATTGTCTCCTTCCTCATGGGTCTCATCATGCTGACAGAGGTAGGCCACAGCCTAAAATGCCACCCAGAACCCCGATTGGTTCATGGACGCTTGTAAAATGGCTGACCCTGGCTCTGACCCCAACTCTCCACGGGTGTCTCAGGAGGAGTTGGAATATGCAGCAAGAATGAAATCTCAAAGGTTTTCATTTAGGGCTTTATTTCTTGTAACATACGCCATTTATCAGAATATTTTATCCAAAGCGACTGTCATTTGTGCATACATTTTACGTATGGGTGGACGATGGGAATCAAACCCACTGCCTTGGTATTCCAAGTGCCATGCACTACCAACTGAGCTACAGATTGAGAATGTCACATTGTCATGTGAATTGAAAGTTGCTAAGAAAAAGAGCCAAATACTGCAGGTTACTGAAATCGGGAACCTTTATTCTGTGCATGATGTTTAGCCTCTCTAACGCCTCAATCACACCAACAGTGTTATAACACAAAATGGTACGCAGCAATCATCAGGATATGTGTGCAGCAAAAGTTCAACACTCACCTTCTGCTACCATTTCTGTCAAGCCGTTTCGCACACAGTTTGACACGTACGTTTGATAAATCACACCGCAACTGCCTCTGCAATGCAAGGCTGCAAGACAAACGCAGCGTTCCATTGGAAATGAATGTACTTCTGGTGTACCAAAATGCAACGACACTGTCGATGAAATTGAGGCATGATTTTGTTGTTCTACATGTGGTCTCGGAGGTGGCATGGGGACGATGAAATAGAAAACGTGTTCCTAGCTGCCCTGCCGTAACGCAACACATTTCTCTCTCCAGGGAGGCATGTACGTCTTCCAACTCTTTGACTACTATGCTGCCAGTGGGACGTGCCTGCTCTTTGTGGCTGTCTTTGAGACTGTTTGCATTGCTTGGATTTATGGTGAGTGTTTAGCCAAGTTATGTGGGAATGCATTGAGGGGCACATTAGCATGACAAATGGGGTATTTTCATTGAGCCATCCTCTGCCATCCAGCAGTAGTCTGCTATTAATAGAAGTTAAAGGGCATCTGGGAGGGGAACAACTGGCTGAATATGATATTATTAGACCATTTTGAATTATATATATTTTTGATGAGATTGATACAACTTTTAGCGAACAGTTAGCTGTTACAAATTTGTATTGTGTACCGAAACGGTGCCTGAGGAAGGCCCGCAGCATCATCAAGGACCCTACACACCCCATCCGCGAGCTGTTCACTCCCTTATCGTCAGGCAGACGATATTGGAGCATGAGGTCTGATACCAACAGGCTCAGAGACAGTTTCTATCTGCTGTCCATCAGACCGCTGAACACTTGAACTGAACTGACCACCTGCTTTGATTCTCTGCACCTTAGCTCACACACTGTAAACCTTGATGTGCTCTCATTACTCAAAACTTTGGAGGAACCTGTTGCACTGCAGACATGTATATCTCCGTACAGTTACTTAAAGTGATTTTGTAGCCGCTAGTCAAACCGATAGTCACTGTGACCCTGTAAGCGGTCCAGATTTGGGTTGTCAGTTTGAAAATGTTGAACAGCACCCCACCTAAGCCATGCCACCAATATAATTTCCCAGGGTGCCTTGCCTTTTCGAGTGAATTGTACAGTTATCACCCATAACTGCATTTGTTAGTGACAGAGATATGGTTGCTGAATTTGTTTATCTTCAGACCGGTGGCCTCCACCAAGTGAGTTCCTAGGCAAATATTATCATTATAATTAAACTCTTTATCACAATACACCAAACATACTGAATATTAAGAAAACCTGCTCTTTGCAACTCAATACTAGGAAGGTGTTCCTAATGTTTGGTATACTCAGTGTACATTACATACAGTGTCTCATAAGGCCTTATATTGAGGTCTAACTTTACGCTAATACAGTGGCCTGAAACTCATGGTTTTACAGGCCACATCAGGTTTGCAAGTGGGGTTGCAAAATTTCAGTAACTTTCCCAAAATTTCCAGATCTTCAAAAAAAAATCCTGGTTGAAGGATTTCCAGGTATCTTCCAACTGTAATTTCTGTATAATGTACCAGCATTTTGCAACCCACATTGTGCTGACTTGCAAAATTATGTATAATTCCTATTGGAATCCAGACAGAGTTAGGATATCCAACCGTTTTTATTTTTTGTCACCGGCAATCTGCATTCATAATGATTGCCAGTGTTAGGAACAGTGGAAGGAGACTAAATCTAAACTGGAACAGCCATTTCAGTGAAAGGTACAAGAAATCTAGCTAAATGATTGGATTAGTTGCTTTTTTTTAGCTATCTTTGTGTCACAAGATTAATCAGTCAATCATTCAAAAACACAGATATAAAAACACAGATATATGTTTTAAATACCTGCAGTAGAGCATGCTGGTAAAAAAAAAGTACATTCATTATCATAACTTTAAATTGAGTTGATGTGACATCTCATTTAGTTTTGAGTCAGTACCACGTAAGCATCTTAAGTAATAATGACTTTTCATTTACTTGTGGTTTAACTTACTAGAAGTATTTGAGTAATTTCTAATTGTGATGTCGAAGGAATCTGTAAGTAAGCATTTCGTTGGATGTGTACACTGAGTATACAGAACATTAGGAACGCCTGCTCTTTCCATGACAGACTGACAAGGGGAATTCAGGTGAAAGCTATGATCCCTTATTTATGTCACTTGTTAAATCCACTTCAGTCAGTGTAGATTAAAGATGGATTTTTAAGCCTTGAGACAATTGAGACATGGATTGTGTTTGTGGGCCACTCAAAGGGTGAATGGGCGCAGACAAAATATTTAATAAGTGCCTTTGAACGGGGTATGGTAGTATGTTCCAGGCGTATCGGTTTGTGTCAAGAACTGGAACGCTGCTGGGTATTTCATGCTCAGCAGTTTCCTGTGTGCATCAAGAATGGTCCACCACCCAAAGAACATCCAGCCAACTTAACACAACTAAGTTAACATGGACCAGCATCCCTGTGGAACACTTTCAACACCTTGTAGAGTCCATGCCCTGACGAATTGAGGCTGTTCTGAGGGCAAAAGTGCAGGGGGGTGCAACTCAATATTAGTAAGGTGTAAAGTTTGGTATACTCAGTGTATACCATGTGTACCCTGTACATAAGACAAATAAAACTTGAAACTTGAATGAGTATCTGTCTGCTGCTGATTCCTGTCTCATTCTTCTTCTCTTTCCTCGCTGTTCCTGTAGGTGCTGACCGTTTCTATGACAACATTGAGGACATGATTGGCTACCGTCCCGGACCTATTATCAAATACTGCTGGATGTTCTTCACTCCTGCTACCTGCTTAGTGAGTATTTTTCTTCTGAACTAAACCCTGTTATGTCTCTTGACTGAGGGGTGCCCCCTGGTGGTTACTATTGAAAAAGCATCTGACATTCCACAGCTAGGCTAATCAAATTCACAGAGATTTTGTAGAGAGTGGGAAAGGTTCAAAAGGAGGATAAGACCCAAATGAAAGCAAGTCAGTATTGTTGTTTTTAAATCAACACCAAAAATGTTTTTTGACTCAACCTAGGACGTAGCAACCAGTGACTGTCACGGAGACACAACTGATTGCATTTATGTGCCTCTGCAGGGTACCTTTGCCTTCTCCCTGATCAAGTACACCCCTCTGAAGTACAACAATGAGTATGTGTACCCTTGGTGGGGCTACTGCCTGGGCTGGCTCCTGGCCCTGTCCTCCATGCTCTGTGTTCCCCTCTGGGTGGTCATCAAAATGTGTTCTGTGGAAGGCACCTTGAAAGAGGTTAGTCACACACACACCACCCACTGTTTCACCCTCTGCTTGCTATTGTCTCATGTCATGGCTTAAGCTACTGTAACTTAGAAATCAATACAAACCAATATTATAAACCAATCATGTCCTGCACCTATCCGGTGTATGTGACAATAAAGCATCTACAATAGTTGTTGTCTATTTCCTCTGTTGTTCTGTAGCGCTTTACAATCCTGACCACGGCATCCACTGACTTACCTAAAACCAAGAAGGAGCAGGAGAAGCTGCTGGCCATCTTTCCTGGCGATGGGGACAGCCTCCGTCAGAGACACCCTCCCACCAAGGAAGGCTACTTCCCCGTCAACGAGAAGGAGTCCAACTGCTAGAGCTAGGAGCGTGGACCCAGACCCTCTGAGGTCCCATGTCCATTCCCTTGACATGGCCTCTCCTCAACGATACCTCATAACTGCACAACTGCGGCCAAATGAGCACGGATGCAGTGACACTGGTGCTGCTGTGCCTTAGCTCTTTCTCCCCTGCAAGGTCTATCAGAGACAGTACAGACTACTGCTTCAGATGCTGTCCTGTTGTTAAGTCGTGTACACTTTTATGTTTACACACTCAATGCTACTGGCTCTCCGCCATCTACACTTCCATCCACGGGAGAGTCGGTCTCTCCACTTCTCTCTCCCACTGTTGCCTTGTCAACCACGAACTTTAGCTGTGTTTTGCTGATTTCTTTCACCAATGGCTAAAGTTGAGCAGACATTGAAATGGTGTGATTCAGTGATTTGTTATATGTCCATTGTGGTTGAGACTTGAGAATGTTTGTCTGATGATCGCACCTGCTTTCTAAGGAAGTATCTTTTATTTTCATTTTTTTCATGGACATCTCTCGGGCATATGTGTACACAATTTGCTATGATTAAGTATTATTTTAGTGCATCATGTCGAACTCGCTGCAGTCATATGAGTTGAATGTAATACATCATTCTAATCAATATGTTTGTTAATTTACCTGTTAAACCTTAACTGACATTTCTACATGACACATGGAGGAATCAGATAGGCATATGCCAACATGTCATTGTGGTTACAATAAGTAATACATCATTTAAAGGCCCAGTGCAGTCAAAAACTAGATTTTCCTGTGTTTTATAAACATTTCCACACAACGAGGTTGTAATAATACTGTGAAATTGTGAAAATGCTTATAATGCCTTTTTAGTGTAAAAGCTGTTTGAAAAGACCACCTAGAATTTCAGCCTGTTTTGTTGACATTGCCAGTTGAGTTAATAGACCAATAAGAAAGAGAGTTCCAAACCACTCTGCCAATAACAGCCAGTTGTCAGTTTTCCTCTCCCCGGTCAGACCACTCCCAGACAGTCCAAGAAAAAGTATTGCTTGAAAAATTGTTCTTAGCTAAGAAGCTATTTTTGTTTCTTTTTGACCATCTTTAATTGAAAACAATCATTGTATGGTACTTCATTGTTACCTAGAAATGACTTGATATTGTTATAAAAATGACTGCATTGGACCTTTAACAATTTCTCATACGAACACTGTGACTTCAGATTGAAATATGTGCATGTGCTAAAATGTAATATCTTGTAATATATTTAAGATCCAGATTTATGTCACAAAGAAATCTGAAGCCCACCTGAAGTGCAAGTGTCTCTGTTTCTATTGTAGTAACCTGTAGGGGACTAACTAGTAGGCTATGCTAGCCTGAGGTTGTTGTTTGAGATTCGGATGGAGTCAGACTTCCTGTAAATGTATTGCATTTGATTCAAAAAGCTTACTTGGAGATATAATAATTGTGTATTAGCATTTTAATCACAGTCTTATGTCAGTTTTTATTCTGAAATGGTATACAATATATATTTTTAAGCTGTATACCATGTCCAATATGTGATAAAGCACATGGTAAACATGGTTTACAAACTAGTGAAGTATGGATTGTGTTCCAAAAAAAAATGTTGTGCAACATTTTTGCATTGGAAATCATTGGACCGTACAACAGTATACCGCCATAGTGAGCAGTTTAGAGGTGACAGACCAGAACTTGAGTTTCATACCTTTTATGTTCACACACACGGTGCTAGATAGTCTTTGTTATTTGCTTGTATTGTCTATTCATTAATTCATTATCTGCTTTTCCTTAGCGAACAATAACTTTGAACAGTATAAGCTCTTACACTTCCAGTATGTGTTTGTCAGGCCATGTCTAGTCAAGTGCAAAGCTGAACACCGTTCACATGCATCATTACAACTGACATTGTAAAATACAAATATTTGTATTAAAAGTTTTAAAATAAATACGTCATATCACGTCATTATTTCCCCCCCAACAAGAGATATTTGAAAACTGTTCCATCCGAAACCCAGCAAGAGAGAGAGGGAGAGAGGGAATGCATTCCAATGGCCAGAACATGGAATCAGTATCAACATCAGAGTACATCAATAACCAACAGAAATCAATCTATTGAGGTATGCGTTTGCTGTATGCCTTTATTTTTTCCCTCCAAAAAATCTCTAATGTAACATATTTAGCATATGTGTGTGTTTACTATTGAGCAAATACAGGTAACAGACAAAAAAAGCTTTATTCACACACACTGAGTGTACAACACATTAGGGAACACCTTCCTAATATTGAATTGCACCACCTTTAGCCCTCAGAACAGCCTCAATTCGTTGGGGCATGGACTCTACAAGGTTTCGAAAACATTTCACAGGGTTCCTGACCCATGTTGACATCAATGCTTCCCACAGTTTTGTTAAGTTTGCTGGATGTCCTTTGGGTGGTGGACCATTATTGATACACATGGGAAACTGTTGAGTGTGAAAAACCCAGGACACTCTAACCAAGGCACTTAAATAATTTGTCTTGCCCATTCACCCTCTGAATGGCACACACACACAATCCATGTCTCAACTATCTCAATGCTTAAAAATCCTTCTTTAACATGTCGCCTCCACTTCATATACAATGATTGAAGTGGATTCAACAAGTTACGTAAGGGATCATTGCTTTCACCTGGTCAGTCTACAGTATGTCATGGAAAGAGCAGGTGTTCCAAATCTTTTGTGGCCAGTCCTCTTCTGGCTGTGCCGGGTGGAGATTATAAAGGAACATGGCCAAGATGTTCAAATGTTCATAAATGACCAGCATGGTCAAATAATAATAATCACAGTAGTTGTCGAGGGTGCAACAAGTCAGCACCTCAGGAGTAAATGTCAGTTGGCTTTTCATAGCCGATCATTGAGAGTATCTCTACCGCTCCTGCTGTCTATAGAGAGTTGAAAACAGCAGGTCTGGGACATGTAGCACATCCGGTGAAAAGGTCAGGGTTCCATAGCCGCAGGCAGATCAGTTGAAACTGGAGCAGCAGCACGGCCAGGTGGACTGGGGACAGCAAGGAGTCATCATGCCAGGTAGTCCTGAGGCATGGTCCTAGGGCTCAGGTCCTCCGAGAGAGAGAAAGAAAGAGAGAATTAGAGAGAACATACTTAATTCACCCAGGACACCGGATAAGACAGGATAAATACTCCAGATATAACAGACTGACCCTAGCCCCCCGACACATGAACTACTGCAGCATAAATACTGGAGGCTGAGACAGGAGGGGTCAGGAGACACTGTGGCCCCATCCGATGATACCCTCAGACAGGGCCCAACAGGCAGGATATAACCCCACCCACTTTGCCAAAGCACAGCCCCCACACCACTAGGGGGTTATCTTCAACACCAACTTACCATCCTGAGACAAGGCCGAGTATAGCCCACAAAGATCTTCACCACAGCACAACCAAGGGGGGGCGCCAACCCAGACAGGAAGACCATGTCAGCAACTCAACCCACTCAAGTGATGCACCCCTCCGAGGGAAGGCATGGAAGAGCACCAGTAAGCCAGTGCCCCTGTAATAGGGATAGAGGCAGAGAATCCCAGTGGAGAGAGGGGAACCGGCCAGGCAGAGACAGCATGGGCGGTTCGTTGCTCCAGAGCCTTTCCGTTCACCTTCTCAATCCTGGGCCAGACTACACTCAATCATATGACCTACTGAAGAGATGAGTCTTCAATAAAGACTTAAAGGTTGAGATCGAGTCTGCGTTTCTCACATGGGTAGGCAGACCATTCCATAAAAATGGAGCTCTATAGGAGAAAGCCCTGCCTCCAGCTATTTGCTTAGAAATTCTAGGGACAATTATGAGGCCTGCGTCTTGTGACCGTAGCGTACGTGTCGGTATGTACGGCAGGACCAAATCGGAAAGACAGGTAGGAGCAAGCCCATGTATGCTTTGTAGGTTAGCAGTAAAACCTTGAAATCAGCCCTTGCTTTAACAGGAAGTAGTGTAGGGAGGCTAGCACTGGAATAATATGATCAAATTTCTTGGTTCTAGTCAGGATTCTAGCAGCCGTATTTAGCACTAACTGAAGTTTATTTAGTGCTTTATCCAGGTAGCCGGAAAGTAGAGCATTGCAGTAGTCTAACCTAGAAGTAAAAAAAGCATGGATTAATTTTTCTGCATCATTTTTGGACAGAAAGTTTCTGATTTTTGCAATGTTACGTAGATGGAAAAAAGCTGTCCTTGAAACAGTCTTGATATGTTCAAAAGAGAGATTAGGGTCCAGAGTAACGCCGAGGTCCTTCACAGTTGTATTTGAGACGACTGCACAACCATTAAGATTAATTGTCAGATTCAACAGAAGATCTCTTTGTTTCTTGGGACCGAGAACAAGCATCTCTGTTTTGTTCGAGTTTAAAAGTAGAAAGTTTGCAGCCATCCACTTCCTTATGTCTGAAACACATGCTTCTAGCGAGGGCAATTTTGGGGCTTCACCATGTTTCATTGAAATGTACAGCTGTGTGTCATCCGCATAGCAGTGAAAGTTAACTTTATGTTTTCGAATGACATCCCCAAGATGTAAAATATATAGTGAAAACAATAGTGGTCCTAAAACGTAACCTTGAGGAACACCGAAATTTACAGTTGATTTGTCAGAGGACAAACCATTCAGAGACAAATTGATATCTTTCCAACAGATAAGATCTAAAAAAGGCCAGAACTTGTCCATGTAGACAAATTTGAGTTTCCCATCTCTCCAAAAGAATGTGGTGATCGATGGTATCAAAAGCAGCACTAAGGTCTAGGAGCACGAGGACAGATGCAGAGCCTCGGTCTGACGCCATTAAAAGGTCATTTACCACCTTCACAAGTGCAGTCTCAGTGCTATGATGGGATCTAAAACCAGACTGAAGCATTTCCTATACATTGTTTGTCTGCAGGAAGGCAGTGAGTTGCTGCGCAACAGCTTTTTCAAAATTTGTTGAGAGGAATGGAAGATTCGATATAGGCTGATAGTTTTTTATATTTTCTGGGTCAAGGTTTGATTTTTTCAAGAGAGGCTTTATTACTGCCACTTTTAGTGAGTTTGGTACACATCCGGTGGATAGAGAGCCGTTTATTATGTTCAACATAGGAGTGCCAAGCACAGGAAGCAGCTCTTTCAGTAGTTTAGTTGGAATAGGGTCCAGTATGCAGCTTGGAGGTTTAGAGGCCATGATTATTTTCATCATTGGGTCAAGAGAAATTGGAATAATTGGATGAATAGGATAATCGTGCAGCAGTGAGGGCTCTTCAATACTGCACGGTACTGTCTTTCCAAGCTAGTCGGAAGACTTCCAGTTTGGTGTGGCGCCATTTCAGTTCCAATTTTCTGGAGGCTTCTGTATACCAGGGAGCTAGTTTCTTATGACAAATGTTTTTAGTTTTTAGGGGTGCAACTGCATCTAGGGTATTGTGCAAGGTTAAATTGAGTTCCTCAGTTAGGTGGTTGACAGATTTTTGTCCTCTGACGGCCTTGGGTAGGCAGAGGGTGTCTTGAAAGGCAATAAGGAATCTTTGGGTTGTCTGAGAATTTATAGCACAACTTTTGATGTTCCTTGGTTGGGGTCTGAGCAGATTATTTGTTGCAATTGCAAATGTAATAAAATGGTGGTCCGATAGTCCAGGATTATGAGGAAAAACATTAAGATCCACAACATTTATTCCATAGGACAAAACTCGGTCCAGAGTATGACTGTGACAGTGAGCAGGTCCAGAGACATGTTGAACAAACCCCACTGAGTCGATGATGGCTCCGAAAGCCTTTTGGAGTGGGTCTGTGGACTTTTCCATGTGAATATTAAAGTCACCAAAAATTTGAATATTATCTGCTATGACTACAAGGTCCGATAGGAATTCAGGGAACTCAGTGAGGAACGCTGTATATGGCCCAGGAGGCCTATAAACAGTAGTTATAAAAAGTGTTTGAGTAGGCTGCATAGATTTCATGAATAGAAGCTCAAAAGATGAAAACATCTGGGTTTTTTTTTTGTAAATTGAAATTTGTTATCGTAAATGTTAGCAACACCTCCGCCTTCGTGGGATGCACAGGGGATATGGTCACTAGTGTAACCAGGAGGTGAGGCCTCATTTAACACAGTAAATTCATCGGGCTTAAGCCATGTTTCAGTCAGGCTAATCAAGTCAAGATTATGATCAGTGATTAGTTCATTGACTATAACTGCCTTTGAAGTGAGGGATCTAACATTAAGTAGCCCTATTTTGAGATGTGAGGCATCACAATCTCTTTCAATAATGGGAAGAATGGATGTCTTTATTCTAGTGAGATTGCTAAGGCGAACACCGCCATGTTTAGTTTCGCCCAACCTAGGTCGAGGCACAGTGTGACGTTAGGCTTGATCGGTCTCAATGGGGATAGCTCAGCTGACTACACTGACTGTGCTAGTGGCAGAATCCACTAAGCTGGCAGGCTGGCTAACAGCCTGCTGTCTGGCCTGCACCCTATTTCATTGTGGACCTAGGGGAGTTAGAGCCCTGTCTATGTTCGTAGATAAGATGAAAACACCCCTCCAGCTCGATGGAGTCTGTCACTCCTCAACAGGCCAAGCTTGGTCCTGTTTGTGGGTGAGTCCCAGAAAGAGGGCCAATTATCTACAAATTCTATCTTTTGGGAGGGACAGAAAACAGTTTTCAACCAGCAATTGAGTTGTGAGACTGCTGTAGAGCTCATCACTCCCCCTAACTGGGAGGGGGCCAGAGACAATTACTCGATGCCGACACATCTTTCTAGCTGATTTACACGCTGAAGCTATGTTGTGCTTGGTGACCTCTGACTGTTTCATCCTAACATCGTTGGTGCCGACGTGGATAACAATCTCTATACTCGCCAGTTTTAGCTTTAGCCAGCACCATCTTCAGATTAGCCTTAACGTCGGTAACCCCACTCAGTGTACACCAGATAGGTGCAATGAAATGTGTTGTTTTTACAGGGTCAACCATAGCATTATGGCACCCCTGGAGCAAATTAGGATTAAGTAGATTGTCGATGTGCCCTTGAGCAGATTTTTTACCTTGTCTGCTCAAGTATTCAAACTAGCAACCATTCAGTTATTGGCCCAACACTAACCACTAGGCTAACTGCCAAATTAACAGAAACACCAACAAACTGTCCTAATAGGGCATTGACCCACCATGAGCTAGAACAGCTTCAATGCACCTTGGCATAGATTCTACAAGTGTCTGGAAGTCTACTGGAGGGATGTGACACCATTCTTCCAAGAGAAAATCCATTACTTGGTGTTTTGTTGATGGAAAATACCGTCTCAGGCACCCCTCCAGAACATCCCATAAGTGTTCAGTTGGGTTGAGATCCGATGACTGAGACAGCCATGGCATATGGTTTACCTAATTGTCATGCTCATCAAACCTTTCAGTGACCACTCAGACCATGCGGATGGGGGCATTGTCATCGTATTGTGGCATAGCCATTGTTGCCAGAATAATGGCCAGACCAGCGTTTTTATACATGACCCTAAGTGTGATGGACGTTAATTGCTTAATTAACTAATGAACCACGCCTGTGTGGAAGCACCTCCTTTCAACATAATTTGTATCCCTCATTTACTCATTATTATCCCATTATTTTGGCAGTTACCTGTACATTGCTCTACAGAAAGGTTCGTGCTCTCCGGGATCCTTGGGACGTCCATATACCTAAACCCAACCACACCTTAACATTAATACCTTAACATTAATCCTAACCTTACCATTTTACATTTAAACTTCAATGTGGTGGTGACAACAGAGTTGGAAGTCCCATCAATTTGTTTACAATACTCCACTAGGGGACACTGTAATCATTCTGCTGGAAGCCGGTCATGTTTACGGAAGTACAAGTGACGTGTCAATGTCTACCAAAGCATTGTGGGATCGAAACGGTACTTGCAATGGTGACGGCTGGAGCCGTGAAACCTACGGCTGAAACGGAGACATTAACTTATTAACCATAAGTGGCACTAGTAGCTAGAATTGTGTTAATGATGATCGTCTATCACACTAACGTCTAGGCTTTTTGTTGAAGATAAACTTATGCCGTGTCATCGCTTCGATTATGCACACAGACGGATAGGACAAAGCAGAACACTGGAATATTGTGTCAATGGACGCTTGTGCGGAGGTCCACAGCGTTTTTCTTTTTTTCGTAGGAGCTGAATAAGTAGGCCGGGGACCAGTATCATAGGACTGCATTTGCATTCCTTATTATTTAAAGCGTTTGATATTTAGATCGAATACATCATCCAAAATGTCGACAAGTACCCCCGAAGCGGTGAAGAAATTACTCGAGAACATGCAGACGGATCTGCGGTCCCTGTCCATGGAATGCAAGAAGAAATTCCCCCCAGTCAAAGAGGTAGATATACATGCCTGTAGCTAACTTTAGCTAGCAATCTCTGAGTTATGTGGTGTTGTGATAATGTGCCACCTCACCAGTGATGATACATTATGATGCAATTGCTGATGTTGTCATCAAGTGCATCGAGTGATGCGACGCGACATGTATCAGATTTAATAATATTCAGTTGTGACGGCTGCATGCATGTTGTGCCATTGTGACGTTAGGCTTGATCGGTAGCATGGTTAATAATGGGACGTGTGTTGTTTTGTGTCTGTTAAGAACACATTTTTAAACATATATTTAATGATTCACAAAATGAGGATGTTTTGTTGCCACTGCATCCAAAACGTTGTGATTGATGGCAGAGTACTTATCTTCCGGGTTTAACTACTGACATGGACGCTATTATGGTCCTCTACTTCATGTGGCAAAATATACTGAACAAAAATATAAACGTAATGTGTTGATCCCATGTTTCATGAGCTGAAATAAAAGATCAAAGTTTACAGCTTATTTTTCTTATTTTCTGTGCAAATGTATGTCCCTGTTAGTGAACACTTCTCCTTTGCCAGGATAATCCGTCCACTTGACAGGTGTTGCTGATCAAGAAGCTGATTAAACAGGATGATCATTACACAGGTGCACCTTGTGCTGGAGACAATAAAATGGCACTCAAATGTGCAGTTGTCACAACATAATGCCACAGATATCTCAAGTTTTGATGGAGCGTGCAATAGGCATGCTGACTGCAGGAATGTCCACAAGTTGTTACCAGAAAATTGAAGGTTCAATTCTCTACCATAAGCCGTCTCCTCAAACGTTGTTTTAGAGAATATGGCAGTGCATCTAACCGGCCTCACAACCACAAACCATGTGTAACCACGCCCGCTCAGGACCTCCACATCAGGCTTCTTCACCTGCGGGATTGTCTGAGACCAGCTGCCCGGACAGCTGATGAAACTGTGGGCTTGCCCAACTGAAGAATTTCTGCACAAACTGTCAGAAACCGTCTCAGGGAAGCTCATCTACGTGCTCGTCATCTTCAACAGGGTCTTGACTTGACTGCAGTTCGGTGTCGTAACTGACTTCAGTGGACAAATGCTCACCTTCGATGGCCACTGGCATGCTGGAGAAGAGTGCTCGACACAGATGAAACCCGGTTTCAACTGTACCAGGCAGATGGTGTCGTGTGGGGGAGTGGTTTGCTGATGTCACCTGCACTTTTTTGCATTTTGCCATGGCTAATTCTGTGTTCCATTGCTCAAATATTATTACAAAATCAATGTGCATGTGCCCTGAATGCCCCATTAAAAAAAAAAAATGTGATAATAATATTATCTCTGACTATCTAGCTTTTATTTGATTGTTAGTTCTCAGATGGTATTGTAAAAAACCTGCAATTTTTGCATGTTTTCTATCTGGTTTTGTTCGTTTAAATTGACACTGAAACTGTTTTACCATTCTGAAAATTACCTCTTAGAAGGTCAGTCTAATAATTTTCTATACAGAAATACCCTGCAATTTGCTCCAATGACTATAATTTTAGTTTGAGATTTTGACATTGAAGCCAATTATCTACTTCCCCAGAGTCGGATGAACAGGAACAGCTAGCATGCTAACTGTTCCTGTAGACTTCCAGTCATTGAGCTGACGCTAGTTAGCAATGGCTTATGAAACTACCTCTTAACTTCCTATATACTGGAGGCAGAGACACAAAAATGGTATCCACAATCATATTCGGTTGCAGCTATAGCGATATTCGTAAAAAATATTTTTCACATCAAAAAAATCCCAACAAAAATCGCGGACCTGCTGCAGACCCCAGTTTGAAAACCCCTGGCCTATATGACGGGAATTGCATTCTCCTTTGAACTCAAATGTTTAGGTAAAAGGAGTGAGCCTAAGATAATTAGATTAACTTGTTAATGGCCACTCTTCAATTGCTTTGGAAATTCTGATTCAGGGTCTGTAATATAATCTCTTTAGGACAACATGTTTTCATCTAGATAAAAACAAGGCCTTAATTGTCATGTTTGTATTAGTCATCCCACTAGGACTCCACACCACATTTATGATGTCATGCCAGTGTAGGCCTAGCTGTCAGAGAAATAATGCTGTCTCCACATTTTAAATGACTGCTCCTTTATGTTGAGCCTGTGGGCCTCCACTCTAGACTGAGGTGAGTCAGTCAGTGCGAGGCAGCAGGCTGCCAGGTGTAACTCTGCCCGGCTTTGTTTGTTTTTCTTCAGACCTTACCATGTGTAAGGGAGTGAAAGACTCACTACTGCTCTTGGGAAAATACCTCTACAGTAACAATAGCCTACTATTTCTGTCTTTTTGTTTCCTGGCTAGAATCTGGTGATACTAAGTCTAACCTTTGCTGGGCTTTCTAAGTAGGCTTTCTTTTTAAATTTTGATCAACATATCTGAAATATCTTATCTTTCTATGGGAACTGAGAATGTCAGTCGTGCCCTTGACTCTGTTTTCACTCAGATAGCCAGGTACGAGACACCTCCTTGACCAGTCTCACACACCCCTCTCTCATTCATTTACCTCTGACAAATGGCAAGCAGCTGTTTTCCCAACAGTTTTTCTGTGTTTTAAAAAGGGCTGAGAAGAATCCCATTGATTTTTCTATATCACAGCTTCACACTCAATTCCTTTCCTTCTAATCTCATGGGAGATTCTCTGTTTGTTGTGCTCTGATCACTTTAGTCTGACAACACACACAGCAGCTCTCTGATGCATTATGGGCGATTCCAGGGTTTTGGATGTTACATTTGCACGCAAAATCCTAACTTTAATGTCTCACAGAATGGATAAACAAAATATGCATTATGGTTGTTACATGAAATGGTAATGCTTTTTAGGAAGACGGAACATATTGGTGAAAGTCTGAGTTTGTAAGTCTCGGATCAAAATATGGAGAACCATTTTCATGAATGTTAACATTCAAAGCCTCCCCCCTATGTTTGTTTTATTCACTGCTTTAGCACACTCCGCCAACCTGGATGTCCTAGCCGTGTCTGAATCCTGGCTTAGGAAGGCCACTAAAAATCCTGAAATTTCCATCCCCAACTATAACATTTTCCGACAAGATAGAACTTCCAATGGGGGCGGAGTTAGCCTGCAGTGTTCTGTCATACTATCCAGGTCTGTGCCCAAACAATTTGTGCTTCTACTTTTAAATATCCACCTTTCCAGAAACAAGTCTCTCACCGTTGCCGCTTTTTATAGATGCCTTTCAGCCCCCAGCTGTGCCCTGGACACCATATGTGAATTGATCGCCCCCCCATCAATCTTCAGAATTCGTACTGTTAGGTGACCTAAACTGGGACATGCTTAACACCCCGGCCGTCCTACAATCTAAGCTAAATGCCCTCAATCTCACACAAATGATCAAGGGACCTACCAGGTACAACTCTAAATCTGTCACCATGGGCACCCTCTTAGATATCATCCTGACCAACTTTCCCTCTAAATACACCTCTGCTTCAACCAGGATCTCAGCGATCATTGCCTACGTGCGTAATGGGTCAGCTGTCAAACGACCACCCCTCATCACTGTCAAACGCTCTCTAAAACACTTCAGCGAGCAGGCCTTTCTAACCGACCTGGCCCGGGTATCCTGGCAGGATATTGACCTCATCTCGTCAGTATAGGATGCCTGGTTGCTCTTCAAAAGTGCTTCCCTCTCCATCTTAAATAACACTGCCTCATTCAAAAAATGTAGAACTAAGAACAGATATAGCCCTTGGTTCTTCCCAGACTTGACTGCCCTTGACCAGCACAAAAACATCCTGTGGCGTTCTGCATTAGCATCAAATAGCCCCAACTTCAGGGAAGTCAGGAACCAATATACTCAGTCAGCTAGGAAAGCTAAGGTTAGCTATATTGGTTCCTGTAGCAGTAATTCCAAAACGTCTTGGTTAACTGTAAAGTCCATGGAGAATAAGAGCACCTCCTCCCAGCTGCCCACTGCACTGAGGATAGAAAACCACCGATTAAATTTACAATAATCGATAATTTCAAGTATTTTTCCACAGCTGGCCAAGCTTTCCACGTTGCTACCCCTACCCTGGTCAACATCTCAGCAGCAACTTGCCCAAACCCAATCAGCTGATGTTCTGAAAGAGCTGCAAAATCTAGATCCCTACAAATCAGCTGGACCCTCTTTCTAAAAAAATTATCAGCTGAAATTGTTGCAACCTCTATTACTAGCCTATTCAACCTCTTTTTGTGTCATCTGAGATCCCCAAAGATTGGAAAGCTGCGGCGGTCATCCCCCTTAGACCCAAACTGTTAAAGACCTATATCCATCCAGCTCTGCCTTTTCTAAAAATCTTCAAAAGCCAAGTTAAATAACAGATCACCGAACATTTAGAATCCCACCACACCTTCTCCACTATGCAATCTGGTTTCCGAGCTGGTCATGGGTGCACCTCAGCCACACTCAAGGTCCTAAACGATATAACCATTGATAAAAGAAAGTAATGTGCAGCCATCTTCATCGACCTGGCCAAGGCTTTTGACTCTGTCATTCACCACAGACTCCATAGCCTTGGCTTCTCAAATGACTGCCTCGCCTGGTTCACCAACTACTTCTCAGAGTTCAGTGTGTCAAATCGGAGGGCCTGTTGTCCTGTTGTCCGGACCTCTGGCAGTCTCTAAGGGGGTGCCACAGGGTTCAATTCTCGTGCCGACTCTTTTCTCTGTGTATATATATCAATGATGTCGCTCTTGCTGCTGGTGATTCTCTGATCCACCTCTACGCAGACGACACCATTCTGTATACATCTGGCTCTTCTTTGGACACTGTGCTAACAAACCTCCAAACGAGCTTCAACGCCATACAACACTCCTTCCATGGCCTCCAACTGCTCTTAAATGCAAGTAAAACTAAGTGCATGCTCTTTAACCGATTGCTACCCGCACCCTCCCCCCTGACTAGCATCAGTAGTCTTGACGGTTCTTACCTAGAATATGTGGACAACTACAAATTCTGAGGTGTCTGGTAAGACTGTAAACTCTCCTTCCAGACTCACATTAAGCATCTCCAATCCAAAATTAAATCTAGAATCGGCTTCCTATTTCGCAACAAAGCCTCCTTCACTCATGTTGCCAAACATACCCTCTTAACGGACTATTCTACCGATCCTTGACTTCGGCGATGTCATTTTCAAAATAGCCCCCAACACTACTTAGACTACATCCAGTTTGCTATCACAGTGCCATCCATTTTGTCACCAAAGCCCCATATACTACCCACCATTGCGACCTGTATGATCTCGTTGGCTGGCCCTCACTACATATCCATCGCCAAACCCCCTGGCTCCAGGTCATCTGTAAGTCTTTGCTAGTTAAAGCCCCACCTTATCTCAGCTCACTGGTCACCATAGCAACACCCACACGTAGCATGCGCTCCAGCAGGTATATTGCACTGGTCATCCCCAATGCCAACACTTCCTTTGGCTGCCTTTCCTTCCAGTTCTTTGCTGCCAATGACAGGAACTAATTGCAAAAATCTCTGAAGCTGGAGTCCTATCTCCCTCTAACTTTAAGCATCAGCTGTCAGAGCAGCTTACCGATCACTGTACCTGTACAATCTGTACGCCAATCTGTAATTAGCACACCCGACTACCACATCCCCATATTATTACTTACCCTCTTGCTCTTGCACGCCAGTATCTCTACTTGCACATCATCATCTGCACATAAATCACTCCAGTATTAATGCTAAATTGTAATTATTTTTGCCTCTATGGCCTATGTATTGCTTACCTGATTTAACAAGTAACATAAGTGATCAGAGCCTGGTCATTCTGTCATGGAAAGAGTGTTCTTAATGTTTTGTTTACCCCGTGTCTGTGCACACACACACACACACATATATATATATATATATATATGAGCTGGTTCAAATCCCAGCTCTAATAACATACAAACAGTTGAGGTCGGAAGTTTACATACACTTAGGGGCGGCAAGTTCAAATCTGTCGTTCTGCCCCTGAACAGGCAGTTAACCCACTGTTCCTAGGCCGTCATTGAAAATAAGAATTTGTTCTTAACTGACTTGCCTAGTAAAATAAAGGTAAAAAAAATAAAATGAGGTTGAAGTCATTAAAACTCATTTTTCAGAACTCCACGTCTTTCTTGTTAACAAACTATAGTTTTGGCAAGTCGGTTAGGATATCTGCTTTGCGCATGACAATTAATTGTCCAACAATTGTTTACAGACAGATAATTTCACTGTATCACAATTCCAGTGGGTCAGAAGTTTACATACACTAAGTTGACTGTGCCTTTTAAACAGCTTGGAACATTCCAGAAAAGGATGTCATGGCTTTAGAAGCTTCTGATTGACTCAAAATTATGTCAATTAGCCTATTGGAGGTGTACCTGTGGTTGTATTTCAAGGCCTACCTTCAAACTCAGTGCCTCTTTGCTTGCCCTACTCTTCTACATTTGCACACACTGTACATAGATCTTTCTATTTGTTGTTTATTTAGTGTTATTGACTGTACATTTGTTCATGTGTAACTCTGTTGTTTTGGTCACACTGCGGTGCTTTATCTCGGCCAGGTTGCAGTTGTAAATGAGAACTTGTTCACAACTGGCCTACCTGGTTAAAAAAAGGTGACATTAAAAAGGATTGGCTGAACACAAATACAATTAATTTTGAAGAGTCATTTCCATTATTACTTTAGAGCGCAAAAAATGGCAGTTATGGATGTTTGACATTCAAATCTTAAAGATGTCTTGCTCAAAATCTATCGCAACACATTTGTTGTCATTTAACGTAACATCATTTTTTAAAGTTTTACGTATCAAATGTTATTGGTTAGATGTACGGTATACACATGGTATACACTGCCCAGGGAAATGCTTGCTTGCAGGTTCCTTCTCAATAATGGAACAACAATATAAGAATAGAATATAATAATCATTTTAGTATAATACAGGAAGGCACAAATTATAGTCCAATATTTACATGTTTTGTAGAGGGGGGTTAGGAGCAAGTGTTTAAATTGTGCAGTATTTAGTCATCATAATAGGAGTCTAGTTTCTGTGTGCTAAGGTTTGGAGAGTCAGTGTAGGCGGTCAGTCCAGTTTAAGTGTTCAGCAGGTTGATGGCTTGTAGATAGATCTGTGTCTATCGATTGGTAAGGGAGTGAACAGATTGTGGCAGGGGTGTGTGGCGTCCTTGATGATCCTCCTCTCACGCAGTTTTGAGTCCTTAGTTATGAACACTAACACTGGGGAACAGCTGTGAGTGGAAAACCAATCTCTGTGGGCCCTTTCTGAAAGCCATGAAATTATCCCAAAAGCACTTTTTGAGTTTTGGCATCGTGCTCTGTAACTCCAACATATAGCCTAGATAAGGAACTTTATCCTTGGGGGGCCGGAGTGGTGTCACTTTTTTTCCACCATCCCTAGCAAACGCAGCTGATTTTTAAATGAATTGCATTCTAAACTGAAGATGATGATTATTGGATTCAGGTGTGTTAGTTGGGGTTGAGGCAAAAGACACCAATCAGGCTCCCGAAGACTGGAGATGCCTATCCCTGATATAGACCTTAAGGATCATTATAACAGGGTTCTGTTCGTAAAATGACGGACCTTTTATTAGTGGCTGCTCAGGGTTGACTTTCCCACGGAATTGCCCTCACACTGCAGTGTCTGTCGAACTGTCTGGGAAACGTGGCATCTCCAGGAACACCGCAGTATTAATGAAAAGGGTTGTGCAGCCTCCTCCGTTACACCCCGCCTGTGTGGCTGAATGTGTCACGAAGACTTCATACAGTCGGACAAAATAACACACAGAAGAGTTAGAACCTGGAAGATCCAACGCAGCCGTTTTCATCTCAATATGTAATCATTTCTGGGTAACATTTTTAAGTACCTTGCTGTGATCGTAAATCAATTAAAATAGTTCAAAAGAAACACAGCTTCTTAGCAAAGAGCAATTTCTCAAGTAACAATTTTACGAGGACTGTGAGTGGGGAAACTGAATTTGATGTTGTTGGCAGAGACGTTTGTAATTTACTGCTGTCTGGTGATGTCACCAGGCAGGCCAAAACTCCCATCACACCAAAACAGGCTGAAATTTAAGGCAGTATCTTCAAGCAGCTCTTACACTAAAAGGGCAATGTAATTTGACAGTAATTATTCCAACCTTGTGGTGTAGAAATGTATATAAAACACAATATAGTTTTTGACTGCACTGGGACTTTAGGAAGAACTGACACATTGTGAGACTATTGGATTCATTGAATTAGCCCCTTCAATGTAGGCTATACAGCAGCAGAACCAATGCTAAAATCTGCAGCGTGTTTCTTAGACCATCTATGAGCAAGTGGGGATGGGCATTTGAAATAATTTCACTATTAAAAGAGTTTATATTTAGGAACTGGCTTGCAGGCGCAGCCTACGTGACTTGGGAGAGAGGTGCCACTCTGCTTGCTTGCAGCAGTGCGGGGATGGGCATGGGCCGATGTGGACATGGTAGAGAGAGAGAGGGTAGCCATACAGACTTGCGCTAGTTTGACAAACTTGTAGATGCCATAGGTTATCTACAAACTACAAAAACTGAAACTGGAAACACTTATCTCCCTCACTAGCGCCAACTGTCAGAGCAGCTCACAGATTACTGCACCTGTACATAGCCCACCTATATTTTAGCCCAAACAACTACCTCTTTCCCTACTGTATTTAATTAATTTATTTATTTTGCTCCTTTGCATCCCATTATTTTTATTTCTACTTTGCACATTCTTCCATTGCAAATCTACCATTCCAGTGTTTTACTTGCTATATTGTGTTTACTTTGCCACCATGGCCTTTTTTAGCCTTTTACCTCCCTTATCTCACCTCATTTGCTCACATAGTATATAGACTTGTTTATACTGTATTATTGACTGTATGTTTGTTTTGCTCCATGTGTAACTCTGTGTCGTTGTATGTGTCGAACTGCTTTGCTTTATCTTGGCGAGGTCGCAATTGTAAATGAGAACTTGTTCTCAATTTGCCTTCCTGGTTAAATAAAGGTGAAATAAAAAATAAAAAAATAAATCTGTCATGCCATCTAGTTGTGCCAGTCTTGACTGCATCAAATTGATATAAAGAAGCTAAGATGGGTAGCTATTTTACCTAGGCTAATTGAGACTGTTTTGCTGTGCTTCTCGTCCTTGTCTACAACTCCATTCAGATTAACCAATAGGGTTGTTCCATGTAATCTGAGAAATTAAGGTAATTGATTGCACCCTAATTGGCCATTTTAATTGATTCGAATTATATTCAATAATTATAGCACTTAACAGCCGATTTGATTCATCCAAATGTGCCCTCTGTATTTGCACCCCCCGCTCTCAAACGGCTAACTAGCTAGCTTCCTGGCTAGAAGGATGACGTAAGACGGTAGCGTTAAACGGAGCCTGACCTCAGCAGGAACAAAGAGGCTACTAAATTCTCACCATAAAGGTGCTTACAGAGAGTACGTGTGTGGCAGACTGGTGGTGCCGAGGCAGACTGAAATACACTGCATTGAAAAGTCTGTGGATATCCCTTCAAATGAGTAGATGTGGCCATTTCAGCCACACCTGTTGCTTACAGGTGTATAAAATCAAGCACACAGCCACGCAATCTCCATAGACAAACACTGGCAGTAGAATGGCCTTACTGAAGAGCTCAGTGACTTTCAACGTGGCACCATCATACGATGCCACCTTCCCAACAAGTCAGTTCTTCAAATTTCTGCTCTGCTAGAGCTGCCCCGGTCAACTGTAAGTGCTGTTATCGTGAAGTGGAAACTTCTAGGAACAACAATGTCTCGGTAGCAATGTCACAGACCAATTTAATTTCGACAAAGCCTTTTCATTGTTGAAGTAGGCAACAAAATAATTATCAAATCGCAAAATGAATACTCTCGCAAGCATTAAAATACTAACGCCTGTTAGGATATTCGAATATTCAAACATCCGTGCCCATTCCTAGAGGAATGTAATGAGTTTGCATTCAGGCTGGTGGAAAACTTAATGAATAACACTTAAAAACATTTAGTGAAGTTAGGTCTACCAGTGTGACCTGGTCCTCCTACCATTTGCCCTCAAGCTGCTTAAACTGTGGATGGACCTTCACAGTGGCTTCATACACCCTTCTGCACTGTGGTTTGTAGAAGTAAGTTTGAAACTGTCAGCTTGTAGTTTTTTGGACTCAGTTGGGGGCAATTCTACATAAACAGAGTAGTGCTGAGATTGTATGGCAAACCAAAATATTAACAAACCCTTCCAACTCTATGCACAAGAACTGAACAATTTCCACAGAAAATCTTAGTTGAAGAACTGTGTAGATGCTAAGTTACCAAACGGCAGATTGCTTTTTCGAAAGATTGCCATAGATTTTCTGTTAATTACTGAAGATTACGGTCATTTTGGTAAATTACGGGCAGCTTTGCAACCCCACTCTCTCCTTTGAAATCCCAGCAATCTGCTTCTGATTCAAGGCTCTCTGACTTGCTTAGTTATGTGACTGGTAGAAATCTCTGTGTGGTTCAATGCTCTTGATCTTCCTACAAGATTTCAGCGGGAGGCAGTTCATTGTTTGCCTGGATTTCAGAACCCATAGCAAGTTTATTATTAAACCAGGCATGTTAGGCTACAACCTCATTGTTATAACTTTTTGTAATCGAGCACATTGTCCCCTGTCAACTGCTGTACCTTCATTAGCCAAGGTAACAAGACTAACGTCATGATTATGAAGTGTCAGCTCCGCAACAGCTGCTTATCTATTCCCCCCCCTCCCCCATCAACAACACACAATAATAAGAACCTGTTTGCCCTTTTCTCCCCTCAACATGGACTTTATTGTCCTTTTCTGGAGGCCTAACCATTTTTGTGACAGAGTTAATGTTCTCAACAACAAAAAACTGTCACCTGCCTGCCTGCTTCCCATTTTGAATATGAGCCACAGCCAATTGAACTTTATTTCCATTCACATCGTAGCATCGATGTCTATATATCAGTCTTGGCAAAGCTTTCAACGGGGCTACACCAGAAGGAGTGGAATGAATATTGGAGAAAGTTCCTCATCCCTTTCGTTCCTCATGAGAACGAAGGGGATGAGGGAGACTTACATTTGTCCAGGTGAACATTAATTGGCGGTGTGGCGTGGTGATCGGACCTTTTAGTTTGCCACAGTTTGGCTCGGTTCACCCTCTGAAGTATTGAGGCCCTGTGGCCTGGTAACCAAGGGTTTCAAAAGGTTGCGTCCTGTCCTGTTGACTCCCGTCTTCTTCCGTGCGTCCTTGTGGCAGTTTAATTGAAATAGGAAGTGATGTTACTGTATAGAAGGTAGGAGAGGTCAAACACTGCAGCGTAGCGCAGTACAGCAGCCACGGTCTGATAGAAGTGGTTTAACATCCTATGAATAGGGGTTGACTGGTTAGTGTCGTTATTCATATCAAATGAATGACATGCTGAGGTGTTGCACACTGTTGGCAAGCTAGGCCTTTTGTGATCACGTTACCTGGACGAAACCCTTGCTTCAGCTATGCATGTTTGAGTATGGAAGAGGAGGCAGTGACTAGAACAGGATGTTTTGTCTTCACTTGGAACACCAATCCAATCTTCTTCTTTTTTTCAATTTAACTTGGGACTAGAATTGTTTCTTGGCAACTGCTCACAATGTCGAAACACTTCTTTCTGGCAAATGTGGCACTTGACGTCATTTCAATTCTGATTATTAAATGGAGGGAGTCTGTGAATAGTCCTTTGTTTATCGGTGTGACATTTTCGTGGTCGGGTCAGCCTATGAAATATTGGGCACTGACGGTATGTTTATGTAGGCTATAAGCCCAGTCCGTATCACGGTGCATAGGCAATTGTTAATGATCTGCTTGCTGTTGTGGTTGGTTTAGGGATGGGAAGAGAAGAACAAGGCAAGAGAAGCACAGAAAAAGCGGTGGAGAACGAGGGGGCGAAGTGGGAGAGGGGAGAATATCTTGACAGCTGCAGTTGCTGTAGAGAGATAAAGAGGCCTCTGTTGACTGCTGAAAGCACAGCATACATTCCCTCTCTCTCCTTCGCTCTCTCTCCTTCGCTCTCTCTCCTTCGCTCTCTCTCTCTCTCTCTCCTTCCCGCTCTCCTTCCCGCTCTCCTTCGCTCTCTCTCTCCTTAGCTCTCCTTCGCTCTCTCTCCTTCCCTCCTTCCCGCTCTCCTTCCCGCTCTCCTTCCCGCTCTCCTTCCCGCTCTCCTTCCCGCTCTCCTTCCCGCTCTCCTTCCCGCTCTCTCTCCTTAGCTCTCCTTCGCTCTCTCTCCTTCCCTCCTTCCCTCTCTCCTTCCCTCCTTCCCTCTCTCCTTCTAATCCTTCCCGCTCTCCTTCGCTCTCTCCTTCCCGCTCTCCTTCGCTCTCTCCTTCCCGCTCTCCTTCGCTCTCTCCTTCCCGCTCTCCTTCGCTCTCTCCTTCCCGCTCTCCTTCGCTCTCCTTCGCTCTCTCTCTTCCCTCTCTCTCCTCTCCTTCCCTCTCTCTCCTCTCCTTCCCTCTCCTCCTCTAGAGGCGTTGCTACAGATTCTGGTTCGATTTCAGGCTGTATCAAAACCGGCCTGAGATTGGGAGTCCCATAGACCCAGCACAATTGGCCCAGCGCTGTTAGGGTTTGGCCATCATTGTGAATAAGAATTGGTTCTTAACCATCTTCCCTAGTTAAATAAAATTACATAAATAAAACATGTCAGGCAGGACAGCTCCACAAAAGAGAAATCAATATGGTTCCCCCTCTGTCTCCTCTCAGGTAAAGGGATTTACTCAAGGTTAACTGCTTCCAGACCTCAATGTTTCTGGCCACGCTTGTGTTCTCTGCCCTCTGTGTTCTCTCTCCTCTGAGGATCATTTAATAAGGACGAGGAGATGTCTACCTCGGATGTAACGGTGGAGGTGGTCACGCATCGTCAGCGGTCTCATCATAAGGCACGTATAAGTAAGTGTAATCTTAATGGGCCTCTTGTCTGTGCTTTCCTATAGGCTGCCGAGTCCGGGATCGTCAAGATCAAGACCATCGCCGCGAGGAACACCGACATCTTGGCGTGTAAGTGAAGGAGGGAGGGACGCCCATAAATACGTTGTGTACGTTTGTGCGAGAGAGATGTTTTTGCTGAACCAGTTATCCACGTACAGATCGGTGATTAGGCCTAATTCAAACAAGCGAAGGATGCGCTCCAAAAGAGTTGCCCAAGGTGTGGTTGTGTTCTACAACAGCTGCCTGATTTGATGTGTGAACTGTGCCCGTGTATCGTCTCCCCCTTAGCCCTGAAGGAGAACAGCTCGGAGGTGGTCCAGCCATTCCTGATGGGCTGTGGCACCAAGGAGCCCAAGATCACCCAGCTGTGTCTGGCTGCTGTCCAGAGACTCATGACCCACGAGGTGGTGTCTGAGGTGAGGAACACAGGACCACTACGGGGCTAATCCCAACTTCCGATGTTTCACTTAGTCATGTGTTGATGTCCGTGGGAGACGAAGGGGATGTTTTAGGCTCGCCCCAAACGCTTTTATAATCACTTTGATTAATAATCCATTAGAATTGCATTATCAATGTGTGTACCGTGGTGATTGAGAAGGATGAATTATTTAGGAGGGAAATGGTCCTAGCTGATGTCAAACCTGCTGTGACTCGTATATTTTTAAGCCCAGTGCGATGCACACTGTGCTAAATGCCGGGACAGTTGAAAGTGGTGGTGTACTCTCTTGTTCCTGCATGGTCGCTGCTGCACAATAGACATTCTACGTTCTCATTCTAAGCCCGGTGAACAGTGCTTTGGTCTGGCTGAAGGCCTGCGTTTGAAGTCGGGGGCAGGGCGAGCACATTATTCGGACCCTGGGCTTATACAACTTTAAATACCACCGACTCTTAACTGAGAGGGTGGGTTTTCTACTTTTTGCTTCACACTGCATTGCAAAGCCTCGTCTCTGTAAAAACACTACCTACACCTCAACATGGAACCCAGGCTATTGTGACTGGCCCTCCCCGGTTGAGGCCGGTTTACTTGACTTGCCTGGTGTTATCAGGGACACCTTGACCGACCGGCTAGCCAGCCAGGCCTACTGTGTGAATAAGAACACCCTGACTGACTGTCTCCCTGCCCGCCTGACTGCCTGTGTTCACTGTGCCTGTCTGGCTGTGTTTACGTGTTATCAGCAGACTCCCTGCCTGGAGCCTTCTGCCTTCCAGCACCTCCCCTCTATATATCACTGTCTGTGTGTCTGTAAGCCCAGAGCTTAACTACTAGGACACACTTTTTTTAAATGGATAGTTGTTGGCTCAGCTAGCATGTCACAGCTAGCATGTCATTGTGCTAACGCTAGTAGCACTGCACCCCTCTCCCCCCTGTTAGTAGCAATGCATCCAAACTCCTCCCCCACCTGCTTCCCCTGCCACCACTGCAGAAAAAACCTTAGGGGAAACACTGGACATGGGGAAGAGGAACGAAGCTCCTGCAGTATTGATTAAATGTCTTGGTTTTAATGAGTGAACGGGTGTCAGTTTTGCCTTAGGAAGAAAATGACCTGTCATGGTTCCCATTTGCTGCCACTTTTGAAGGACAGGTTATTTATTTTCTTCAACTGACTACTTCCCTCAGTTCCTCTGGTTTTGTACGAGTTCTGTTGGTTTGTTCTGACCTCAGGATGTGACACAAGGAACATGTGTGTTGAGTCACTGCTCTGGAGTGCCACAGTTGCTGGGTTTGGTGTAATGAAGGTGCGTGCCTCGTCGACCCTGATGTATTCAGAGCTGGTCTGTTCGGCTGCTCCCCTGTGTGTCTGTGTCTAATTCTCTGTTGATCTGTGTGTACGTGTCTGTGAGCTCTAGTGCTGCTGTCACTTGCTCTATTCTGTCACATTCCAGTTGATTGTGACTGTGACTGTCACTGCCTCCTTGATGTACAAGTAGGCTACGTGTGTGTGTGCCTGTGTGTGTTCACCAGGCTGCAGCAGGGAACATCATTAACATGCTGTGGCAGTTGATGGAGAACGGGCTGGAGGAACTGAAGCTGCTGCAGACTGTCCTAGTGCTGCTCACCACCAACACTGTAGTACATGACGAAATACTCTCCAAGGTACCCCGAACTGCACACTGTCTACAAGCACCAAATGTTGTCATGCGTGCACGCAGTCACACATCACAGTCACTCCTCTCCCCTCGTTCCCTCCCAGGCCATCGTGCTGTGTTTCCGCCTGCACTTCACCAAGGACAACATCACCAACAACACGGCCGCCGCCACCGTGAGACAGGTCGTCACCGTGGTCTTTGAGAGGATGGTCGCCGAGGACGAGCGCTTCAAAGGTTAGGGTCGGGAGGGCTCATGGGAAAATGAGTTATGCTAGGACTGAACCGTTTCTGTCTTTCAGTATTCTGCATCACACTTTCTCTCTCTTAGCCTCCTCCTCTCCTCTAACTTTGAACCTGTCACAGAGTAAGGGAAGGGAGTTAGTTTCTCTTTAGATTGCCTAAAGCTGCTTATCCGGTGATTTAAGCCTGAGTTCAATGAATACATAATGAGTTTTTGTTGGGGTTTTTGTTTGGCCCTGTCAGATTTCACACTGCTGTCTTCCCACACTGCATTTTTGGTTTAGTATGTGAGCTAGGATTGAGAATCACTATTTAATTAAGTGACTGTTCCCTCTTGTAGTAGGTGTTGGATTGGTCTTTTCTGAGAGTTATTTGATGGTATGTGGATTGTCTGTCTGTTTGTTTGCTCGTGAGCGATTGATCCCTCCAGGCTTGTATCCACAGCTGTGTCCAATGACTGTCTCTCCCATGTGCTCTTCTCCCCTCTCCCTCTCCTCCTTACCTCCCTCTCTCCCCCAGGCATCGTGGAGCAGCCTACTCCAGTCCAGGGTAACACGAACCGGAGGTCTGTCAGCACCCTGCGGCCCAGTGCTAAAGACGCCTACATGCTGTTCCAGGTACGTCCACCAGGTGGAGACAGTCCTCCATACCTCTCACTGTACCCCACCTGCACCCTTTCGCCCATCAGAATAGGGGGTATAGATAGGGTTTACCCCAATGAATGAGGGCAGGAAAAGGGAGGGAACAACTTTGTGTAATGAAATACAGCCAGGCTGTCTTTATATACAAAAGTATGAGGGGACCCCATCAAATTACTGGCTTTGGCTATTTCAGCCACACCCATTGCTGAGAGGTTTCTAAAATCAAGCACACAGCCATGCAATCTCCGTAGTCAAATATTGGCAGTCGAATGGCCTAACTGAAGAGCTCAGTGACTTTTAACGTGGCACCATTATAGGATGTCACCTTTCCTACAAGTCAGTTCGTCAAATTTCTGCCCTGTTAGAGTTGCCCCGGTCAACTGTAAGTGCTGTTATTTTGAAGTGGAAACGTCTAGCAACAACAGGCTCAGCCGCGAAGTGGTAGGCCACACAAGCTCACACACTGGGACCTGCGAGCGCTGAAGCGTGTAGCACGTAAAAATGACCTTTCCTCTGTTGCAACACTCACTGTTGCTTGCAGAGGCAGTTTAGAACTCAATATCAGCACAAGAACTTTGTTGAGAGCTTCATGAAATGGGTTTCCATGGCCGAGCATCTGTACACCATGCGCAATGTCAAGCTTTTCGGCTGGAGTGGTGTTCAGGTCGACGCCATTTGGACTCTGGAGCAGTGGAAACTCGTTCTCTGGAGTGATGAATCACGCTTCAACATCTTGTAGTCTAAAGGACGAATCTGGCTTTGTCGGATGCCAGGAGAACGCTACCTACCCGAATGAATAGTGCCAACTGTGAAGTTTGCGGAGGAGGAATAATGATCTTGGGGCTGTTTTTCATGGTTTTGGCTAGGACAAATCTTAACGCCACAGCATACAATGACATTCTAGATGATTCTGTGCTGCAACTATGTGGCAACAATTTGGGGAAGGCCCTTTCCTGTTTCAGCATGACAATGCCCCTGTGCACAAAGCAAGGTCCATGCAGAAATGGTTTGTTGAGATCGGTGTGGAAGAACTTGATTGGCCAGCACAGAGCCCTGACCTCAACCCCATCGAACACCTTTGGGATGAATTGGAATACCGACTGCTAGCCAGGGCTAATCACCCAACATCAGTGCCCGACCTCACTAATGCTCTTGTGGCTGAATGGAAACAAGTCCCCACAGCAATGTTCCAACATCTAGTGGAAAGCCTTCCCAGAAGAGTGGAGTCTGCTATTTCAGCAAAGCGTGGACCAACTCCATATTAATGCCCATGATTTTGGAGTGAGATGTTTGACGAGCAGGTGTCCACATACTTTTGGTCATGTATGTACAGCCTAGATTTACAGACTGCCTCTGATACAATGCTAGTAGCTGTATCCAGCTGTATCCAGCTGTCCTATGTGCATGTCTATATTGCTATGTTTGTTGTGTGTGTCTATCCAGGACCTATGTCAGCTAGTGAATGCTGATGCCCCCTACTGGCTGGTTGGGATGACAGAAATGACGAGGACGTTTGGTCTGGAGCTCCTGGAGTCAGTCCTCAACGACTTCCCTGGGGTCTTCCTGCAGGTAAACGCGCAACATAATACACAGGATTTTTGCAATCGCAATTTTGTTTTTTGCAAAATCAACAATTCCCCATTTGCAATTCTGACCAATCATTAGAAAAATAGGTTTCCGCATGGTCAAGATACCAGGATTATGACTTGAAATTCCAGGTTTAGCATCACGATACTCTATACCGAAATGATACCGCAGCAAAAAAAAAGAACATGCATTAGCTAAAGTCTAAATAACCACTGGGCTTTCTTTTCTTTGAACAATATGTTCATAACTGGTAAAACAACAAATAGAGTGTCTTCTATTTAATATAACATGTACTTAAAAAAAATCAGTCTTAAAAATGCTGCCATTTTTAGACTTCTGACTAGTAGCAATACAGAGCATAAGGAAAGTGTTCAGACCTTAGACTTTTTCCACATTTTGTTACATTACAGCCTCATTCTAAAAAATAAATAAAAAATAAAACATATTAAATAAATGTAACTCATCAATCTTCACAAAATACCCCATAATGACAAAGCGAAAAGTTTTTTTTTATTTTTTTTATACATAAAAACCCCCAGAAATATTTAGTATTCAGACCCTTTGCCATGAGACTCGAAATTGAGCTCCGGTGCATCCTGTTTCCATTAATCCTGTTTCTACTTGACTGGAGTCCACTTGTGGTAAATTCAATTGATTGGACATGATTTGGAGAGGCACACACCTGTCTATATAATGTCCCACAGTTGACAGTTCATGTCAGAGCAGAAACCAAGCCATGAGGTCGAATGAATTGTCCGTGGAGCTCCAAGACAGGATTGTGTCAAGGCACAGATCTGGGGAAGGGTACCATAAAATATCTGCAGCATTGAAGGTCCCCAAGAACACAATCGTCTGTATCATTCCTAAATGGAAAAAGTTCCAATGCTTTTCCTAGAGCTGGCCGCCGGGCCAAACTGAGCAATCAGGGGAGAAGGGCCTTGGTCAGGGAGGTAACCAAGATCCCGATGGTCACTCTGACAGAGCTCCAGAGTTTCTGTGTGGCGATGGGAGAACCATCCAGAAGGACAACCATCTCTGCAGCACTCCACCGATCAGGCCTTTATGGTAGTGGCCAGACGGATGCCACTCCTCAGTAAAAAGGCACATGACAGCCCGCATGTAGTTGGCCAAGAGGCACCTAAAGGACTCTCAGACCATGAGAAGCAAGATTCTCTGGTCCGATGAAACCAAGATTGAAATCTTTGGTCTGAATTCATGTCCGGAGGAAACCTGGCACCATCCCCACAGTGAAATATGGTGGCAGCATCATGCTGTGTGGATGTTTTTCAGCGGCAGCAACTGGAAGACTAGTTAGTCAGGATCGAGGGAAGGATCAACGGAGCAAAGTACAGAGATGCTCAATAAAAACCTGCTCCAGAGCGCTCAGAACCGCAGACTGGGGCGAAGGTTCACCTTCCAACAGGACAACGACCCTCAGCACACAGCCAGAGCCCGGACTTGAACCCGATCTAACATCTCTAGAGAGACCTGAAAATAGCTGTGCAGCGACGCACCCCATCCAACCTGACAGAGCTTGAGAAGATCTGCAGAGAGGAATGGGAGAAACTCCCCAAATACAGGTGTGCCAAGCTTGTAGCATCATACCCCAAAATACTTGATGCTATAATCACTGCCAAAGGTGCTTCAACAAAGTACTGAGTAAAGGGTCTGAATACTTCTGTAAATGTCAAATATAATTTGTAAAAAACATTAACCTGTGTTATCTTTGTCATTATGGGTTATTGTGTGTAGATTTATGAAGGAAAAACAACTATAATGAATTTTAGAATAAGGCTGTAATGTAACAAAATGGGTAAAAAGTGAAGGGGTCTGAATACTTTCTGAATCCACTGTAATGACTTATTTAGTAATTCAAGTTGGAAATTCAAACATTGCAGATTTGTAAAAATTCATTTCTGATGCAACAGCGTACCAATCAGCTACCAATTTGATAGCCGATACAGCACAGCTTAGTAATCAGCTATCTGAACCTGCATGACATGAGCCATCCACACGCTCTCCCTGCTTGGATAGAAAGTTGAGTAAAACTATTCATGCCAAATAATAGTCAGCTCACGCTCAAAACACTAGCTTACTAGAAATGGTTTAATTATGCGGTGTACTATCTATAGCCATATACCGTATTTATCTGCTATTTATAAACCTTTTACAAAAAATGACATATGAAATAGCCTAACAGTGAGGACAAAAAGTAGTCTGTTTGAGGATAAGTTCAGACACTATATTGTTGAACTCGGCAGGTTTTGCTGGCTAAAAGCCTACACTAATGGGCTGCAATGTTCAAGGTAAATCAAACTTGAGCGACTACCCTGTTCTCCTGGAGTCCTCTTTCTTTTGTGCACATGTTTTCACCACGGCCTGTAGGCCCGACTTCTATACCGAGTGTTGCCAACCCAGACAGTCTTTCCTGAGACATATTGTGCGTTATATGTCCATTGCGCTGCACAGAATTTAAACATTAGTCTTGAATGATGCGTGTCAGGATACAAAAGAGAGAAGGTTGATATTTGCAACACCCCAACTCAAATGCCGGTTCACCAGTATGAAAGAAATCGCAAACAGCTTTTTTTGTTTTAAGGCCTCAAGAACTGATTATCTGTTTGTATCTGGCAATTTATTGGCTGTCCTGTATCCAGACCATCTGTACCCAGAGCTTCCTTTACAGCTAATCTCCTTCTGTAACATGTTGAGGCTGGCAATTAAGGAGAATGAGAGGCTCAATTTAAAGACGTTGCAGAACTGCTGTATTTGATGCACCCCTCCCTTCTGCCTTAGTTTCCCTGATGTTGCTACGGCAATCAAGCTGTTTTTTTTTACCATCCCTGTAACTGTCGCTTCTACGGAGAAATTGTTTTCTGATCTACCTAAGAAGCTTTTCGGTCTGATACGCGTTTTTGAACACTTGAGGAAGCTTCAGTCATTGCACTGGCGCCGTTGTAGCCTTGACCACTGCATTTCTTCACCGATATCCCCTTATACTTTCAATCTGTTACTTTTAGTTTTTTGTTCAAGGCCTGACGCACTTTTTTTAGTCACATTCCTAAAGAAAAACACTTTGCTTCCTACTTCACATGGAAATAAAAAAGGTTTATGAATGACTAATGGAGGGTTACTGTCAATGATTTATTAAATACATTTTAAGGACATTGATGACATGCACATGGGGCCCCCAGAGGTATGACAGTGAGGATGTAATATAATAGGATACAGTAAAGTATAGTACAATATAACGCAATACAATTGAGTATTATATGCATTGAAATAGAAATACTATCATCTCAATGTAGGTGTGTGTGTCTTGTATTTGTACTGTGACCCCCACCTCCTGCTGACCCCACCCGTTACCCTCTGACCTTTTAACCTCTGCCCTCTGACCCCTTTATAGCACCAGGAGTTCAGCTTCCTGCTGAAGGAGCGTGTTTGTCCGCTGGTCATCAAGCTGTTCTCTCCCAACATCAAGTTCCGCCAGGGGAGCAGCAGCGCCGCCTCCCCAGCCCCTGTAGAAAAACCCTACTTCCCCATCTGCATGAGGCTGCTCAGAGTGGTGTCTGTGCTCATCAAACACTTCTACAGCCTACTGGTGAGTCCCGGGGGTTATCAAACACTTCTACAGCCTACTGGTGAGTCCCGGGGGTTATCAAACACTTCTACAGCCTACTGGTGAGTCCCGGGGGTTATCAAACACTTCTACAGCCTTATCCCGGGGTTAAAACACTTCTACAGCCTACTGGTGAGTCCCGATCAAACACTTCCAGCCTACTGGTGAGTCCCGGGGTTATCAAACACTTCTACAGCCTACTGGTGAGTCCCGGGGTTATCAAACACTTCTACAGCCTACTGGTGAGTTCCGGGGTTATCAAACACTTCTACAGCCTACTGGTGAGTTCCGGGGTTATCAAACACTTCTACAGCCTACTGGTGAGTCCCGGGGGTTATCAAACACTTCTACAGCCTACTGGTGAGTCCCGGGGTTATCAAACACTTCTACAGCCTACTGGTCCCGGATCAAACACTTCTACAGCCTACTGGTGAGTCCCGTGGGTTATCAAACACTTCTACAGCCTACTGGTGAGTCCCGGGGGTTATCAAACACTTCTACAGCCTACTGGTGAGTCCCGGGGGTTATCAAACACTTCTACAGCCTACTGGTGAGTCCCGGGGGTTATCAAACACTTCTACAGCCTACTGGTGAGTCCCGGGGGTTATCAAACACTTCTACAGCCTACTGGTGAAAGTCAGTTACAGTAGTTACTACCTAATACTGTGTTCTCTGTACCTAAATCATCAAACAACTACAGTTGTAGTAGCCAAGGCATGAACTATAGTTTGAACTATAGTTTGGGTCAATTCCATTTTTGATTTCAGTCAATTCAGGAGATTAACTGAAATTCAAATCCTGTTGTCTTCTTATTGTAGAGACCTCCATATGTGGATAGTTATCTTGGGGATCTGAGGATTGAGGTGTGTTTGTCTGTGTTGTGGTTGTAGGTGACGGAGTGTGAGATCTTCTTGTCCCTGTTGGTGAAGTTCCTGGATGGAGAGAAGCCTCAGTGGCTCAGAGCCGTGGCCGTGGAGTCCGTCCACAGGCTGTGTGTACAGCCACACCTGCTACGGTGAAGAGGAGGAGCACACCCTCAACACACACATCACTGACCTCACCATACGACACTAACCTTACCACACACACAAACACACACAACCTCAACAATCTCCATATTCTATATCTTTTTTTTTTTTTTAAAGAAACTTTTGCGACATCCTTTCTCTCCCCCCCCTCCAGGTCTTTCTGCCAGTCCTATGACATGAAGCAGCACTCCACCAAGGTGTTCCGGGACATCGTTAACGCCCTGGGCTCCTTCATCCAGTCCCTCTTCATAGTCCCCAACACAGGCAACCCTGCTGCCACCAATGCCCCTGCTGGTGAGGACCACACTGAGAAGGAGCTAATGTTGTCTTTACCGGTGTTACAGCTTGAGACTGTAGTTGGGAAGAAAGTAAAGAAGAGGAATATCTAGGATAGGATTAGGCAACTCATGAGGGTATGGAAGGTTCTGGTCTGCAAGGTGCGAAGGCTTTGGTTCCGGCTCGAAACTAACAGTAATCTTTTGCTCTCTTTTTCTTCCTTCCCTCCTTCCATTCCTCCATCTCTCTCGCTCTCCCCCCCGAGGTGGGTCTGGGTCGGGGGCCCAGGCGGCTGCCCAGGGTGGTCCAGGAGCCGGAGGTCAGGGTGGGAGTCTGATCACTCAGGCTGCCTTCGAGTACCGCGGTACTTGGATCCCCCTCATGACCGTCAGTGTGCAGGGCAGTGCCAAGGCTACCTAGTGAGTAGTACTATATAAATAAGTGTGTGTATATATATGTGTATGTGTGTGTGTATGTATATATATATGTATGTGTGTGTATGTGTGTGTGTGTGTACATACACACACATCTAGCTATGTCTGTCTAGGTTTGAATCATCCATCCAATTATCACACACAGGGACACAGTCTATTGGAGACAGTTGAACCAGAGAGAAACAGTTTGATTTTAAACAACGGGGGGGGGGGGGACGAAATTATGTCCGTTATCAAAAACCTAGACATCCTGGGGGACAGTTGGCCTGTAAATGTCATTATTCTACTCTAACAAGCTGCTGTCTTTGAGAGAACAGAGAGAACACAAACACAGCAGACACCCCATGACACACACTATGCCTGTTAGGGGGAAGGAAGGAGTTGATTTAGCTGTGGATTCGTTGGCCGAACTCTGCTCTCTCTGATTCAGAGGGGTTGGGTTAAAAACGCGAAAGGCGCATTTCAGTAGAATGCCTCCAGTTGTACAACTGACTCGGTATCCCCCTTTCCCTTTATGCATGGGTCAGGAGCAAGGGCATGTGATCTGTTGTCTGTAATTATGAGGAGATAGACTAGAGAATTAAACGGGTTGGTTTGTTTGGTGATGCAGGACAGAGTTGTCAGTCAACATTGTCTAACACAGCTCGTCGTGTGTCTGTAATGAACACATGGGCAGGGAAAGCTGATCCTGCAGCGGTCTAGTGCGTGTGTTTGTTAGTGGGAGCTGAATGAGTGTTTCTGTTTGCATGTAGCTCCTTGGGACATCAACATTTGTGTGTGTGTCATATCATATGTTTCCCTTTCCTCTTCCCTGCCCCAGTCTGGAGATGTTGGACAAGGTGGAGCCCCCGTCCATCCCAGAGGGTTATGCCATGTCTGTGGCCTTCAGCGCCCTGCTGGACCTGGTCCGAGGCATCACCTCCATGATAGAGCGAGAACTGGCCAAGGAGGAGGAGGAGGTGGCTGTACGCAGGGAGGCCAACCCAGACCAGAACGCCCAAGCTGAGCCTGGTGAAGAGGGGGGAGGAGGATGAGGGAGGGTTGGGGGCTAGGACCGGGGCGCTTCTCTGGGCCCACACAAGGAGCTGAACCCGAGCTTGCAATTTTATTGACCTCTAGTGGGCATTCCAATACCTACAGTTCCTGAGGGCGTTTAATATATGTAGGCTTACGACAGTGATGAATGTGTTGTCATCCCTATTCAAAGAAGAATTCTGATGTAGCGTTTAAATATAGATATCTGTACAAATGTATATTTCTTGTTCACTCTGTTGCTAATGGCTGTTTCTCTGTTAGAAGCCCATCTCGTCTGGGAGGAGATGGTCAGTGCGTGTTGGTGTGGTCTACTGGCTGCCCTCTCACTCCTATTGGACGCCAGGTAGCAACCCTTCTTATAGATCACCTCAAAGTCAATTTATTTACACTGAACAAAAATATAAACTTAACATTCAACAATTTCAAAGATCAGAGTTCATATAAGGAAATGAGTCAATTGAAATAATAAATTCATCAGGCCCTAATCTATGGATTTCACATGACTTGGAATAAAGATATGCAACTGTTGGTCACAGATACTTTAAGAAAAAATGTAGGGGTGTGGATCAGAACACCAGTCAGTATCTGGTGTGATCACCATTTGCCTCATGCAGCTAGACAAATCTCCTTTGCATAGAGTTGATCAGGCTGTTGATTGTGGCCTGTGGAATGTTGTTCCACTCCTATTCAATGTCTGTGCTAAGTTGCTGGATTTTGGCGGGAACTGGAACACGCTGTCGTACACGTCGATCCAGAGCATCCCAAACATCGATCCAGAGCATTCCAAACATGCTCAATGGTTGACATGTCTGGTGAGTATGCGGGACGTGGAAGAACTGGGACATTTTCAGCTTGCCGGAATTGTGTACAGATCCTTGTGACATGGCGCCGTGCATTATCATGCTGAAACATGAGGTGATGGCGGAGGATGAATGGCACGACAATGGGCCTAAGGATCTCGTCACGGTATGTCTTTGCCTTCAAATTGCCATCAATAAAATGCAATTGTGTTCAGTGTCCGTAGCTTACGCCTGCCCATACCATAACCCCATCGCCACCATAGGGCACTGTGTTCACAACGTTGACATCAGCAAACCACACGCCCACAGGACGCCATACTCACCGTCTGCCATCTGCCCGGTACAGTTGAAACCAGGATTCATCCATGAAGAGCACACTTCTCCAGCGTGTCAGTGGCCATCGAAAGTGAGCATTTGCCCACTGAAGTTGGTCAAGATGCCGAACTGCAGTCAGTTCAAGACCCTAAAGAGTACGACAAGCACGCAGATGAGCTTCCCTGACGCGTTTTTTGACAGTTTGTGCAGACCTTCTTCGGTTTTGCAAATCCACAGTTTCAACAGATGTCCGTGTGACGATCCTGCAGGTGAAGAAGCCAGATGTGGAGGTCCTGGGCTGCCGTGGTTACACGTGGTCTGCAGTTGTGAGACGGGTTGACCATACTGCCAAATTCTCTAAAATGACGTTTGAGGCAGCATATGGTAGAGAAATTAACATGACATTCTCTTGCAACAGCTTTGGGGGACATTCCTGCAGTCAGCATGTCAATTGCACGCTCCCACAGACATCTGTGGCATTGTCTTGTGTGACAAAACTGCACATTTTAGAGTGGCCTTTTATTGACCCCAGCACAAGGTGCACCTGTGTAATGGTCATGCTGTTTAATCAGCTTCCTGATATGCCACACCTGTCAGGTGGGTGGATTATCTTGGGAAAATGAAATACTCACCAACAGGGATGTAAGCAAATTTGTGCACAACATTTTAGAGAAATACCTTTGGAACAATTCTGGGATCTTTTATTGCAGCTCATGAAACATGGGACCAACACTTTACATGTTGCGTTCTATATTTCTGTTCAGTATACTATCCCCTCAAAGTAACTTGAAGGTGTGACAGGTGAAACCTGAAGGTCAGTGTTAAGATCAGGAGCAACCAAAGTTTTTCTTGAAGCTCCAAGACCATGTGTTGTGAAATGTGTCCGTTGATGAAACGGTGTTCTGAGACTTTTTTTTCACAAGGCAATAAGTCCAAACGTTGCGGCAGTTGAGCATTCCTCAGTGTTTGTTCCAAAGCCATAACCCTTTGTGTGTCTCGTCCCCCTCCAGTACTGATGAGACGGCGACAGAGAGCATCCTGAAGGCGGAGCTGACCATGGCGTCTCTGTGTGGTCGACTGGGCCTGGTCACGCCCCGCGACGCCTTCATCACAGCCATCTGCAAGGCCTCATTGCCCCCACACTATGCCCTGACCGTCCTTAGCAGTAACGCAACCAACCTCAACAACAAGGGTCAGTACCCCGAGGGTGTTTTGTGTGCGTTCAAAGCGGTCTTCTCTTGTGGCTTTGCTACATATAGTAGGGTATCAGCTCTGTGATAATTAAACATATGGGCCTCTGAGGAACTTGATAAAACAGTAGGTAGTTGTTTGTGTGTACACTTAATTAGAAAGTCTCTCTGTGTGTACAGCTCTAAATCCCTGACTGTGTGTGATCTCCATACTAGCCACCACATACAGCGCATACGGAAACTATCCAGACCCCTTGACTATTTCCACATTTTGTTACGTTGCGGCCTTATTCTAAAATGGATTAAATAAAAACAGATCTTCAGCAATCCACACACAATACTCCATAATGAGAAAGTGAAAACATGTTTTTAGAAATGTTTGCAAATGTATTACCATTTTTTTTTTTTAAACATACTTTATTTACGTAAGTTTTCAGACCCTTTGCTATGAGTTTCGAATTGTGGCTCCGGTGCATCTTGTTTCCATTGATCATCCTTGAGATGTTTCTACAACTTGGAGTCCATCTGTGGTAAAATCCATTGATTGGACATGATTTGGAAAGGCACATACCTGTCCTTATAAGGTCCCATGGTTGACAGTGCATGTCAGAGCAAAAACCAACCCATGAGGTTGAAGGAATGGTCTGTAGAACTCCGAGACAGGATTGTGTCGAGGCATAGATCTGGGGAAGGGTAGCAAAACATTTCTGCAGCATTGAAGGTCCCCAAGAACGCTGTGGCCTCAATCATTCTTAAATGGAAGAAGTTTGGAAACACCAAGAGGTGACCGCCCAGCCAAACTGCAATCGGGGGAGAAGGGCCTTGGTCAGGGAGGTGACCAAGAACCCGATGGTCACTCTGACAAGCCTCCAGAGTTCCTCTGAAGATGGGAGAACCTCCCAGGACAACCATCTCTGCAGCACTCCAGCAATCAGGCCTTTAGGCTAAAGTAACCAGTCGGAAGCCACTCCTCATTAAAAGGCACATGACACCCCACTTGGGGTTTGTCAAAAGGCAACAAGATTCTCTGGTCTGATGAAACCAAGATTGAACTCCTTTGGCCTGAATGCCAATCGTCACGTCTGGAGGAAAGCTGGCACCATCCCTATGGTGAAGCAAGGGGGTGTGGCAGCCTCATGCTGTGAAGGATGTTTTTCAGCGGAAGGGACTGGAAGACTAGTCAGGATCGAGGCAAAGATGAAAGGAGCAAAGTACAGAGTGATCCTTGATGAAAATCTGCTCGAGTGCTTTGGTCCTCAGACTGGGGTGAAGGTTCACTTTCCAACAGGACAACGACCCTAAGCACACAACCAAGACAACGCAGGAGTGGCTTCAGGACAAGTCTCTGAATGTCTTTGAGTGTCTCAGCCAGAGCCCGGACATGAACCCATTCGAACATCTCTACTGAGACCTGGAAATGGCTGTGCTTGAGAGCTTGAGTGGATCTGCAGAGAAGAATGGGAGAAACTCCCCAAGTACAGGTGTGCCAAGCTTATAGTGTCATAACCAAGCATGCTCGAGGCTGTAATCACTGCCAAAGGTGCTTCAACAAAGTTCTGAGTAAAGGGTCTGAATACTATTGTTATTTCAGTTTTAATACATTTGCAAAAATGCCTAAACCTGTTTTTGCTTTGTCATGATGGGATATTGATGAGGGGGGAACAATTGAATCAATTTTAGAATAGGGCTGCAATGTAACAATGTGGAAAAAGTCCATGGGTCTGAATACTTTCACGAAGGCCCTGTATATCATTAAATTCTGGCTGTGCCTCAACTGTTCCCTGTTCCATCTGTGTAGCAGCACCAAGATGAATGTGTTGGGGGGGGGGGGGGTACACAAACAGTTACAAACACTCTCACACACAGTCACGCGCACACACACACACTTTGCATATTTGCTCTGAGAGAGAACTCGCAAATTGGCTTCAGCAGGATGGGTGTTTGCCTTTACGAGTTAATTAATCAAGTCTAGCATGTAGCTGGCTTGTCTCAGTCACTCAGTCTCTACTATATGAATGGAATTGACTTGTGTTATTATCATCAGGGTGTCTGTCTGAGCTACATTGTGAGGAGAAAAAAAACAGGACTCATTTCAACTAAGGAGTGAATATATTGATTGACCTCTAGACGATTTAGTCCTTGTGATCATTACTTTCGTTGAAGACTCTAAATAAGTGTGTGTGTGTGTGTGTGTGTGTGTGCTCCTCAGCCTACTCTATTCAGGGCCAGACTGTGCAGATCATCAGTCCCTCCAGTGAGTCTCATCAGCAGGTGGTGGCTGTGGGACAGCCTCTCACTGTACAGCCCCAAGGCACTGTGGTGGTAAGAGACGTGTACACAACATTACTACAACAACACGACAAGAGGGCACGTGTTAGACGTTCACATAAGACAGTACAGACAGTCGTGTGATATAACTGTCTGGCTCTCTCTCTCGCCCTTTCTCTCCCTCTTTCTCACTCAGCTGACGGCTAAGAATATCCAGTGTATGCGGACCCTGTTGAACCTGGCCCACTGCCACGGGGCAGTGCTGGGTACCTCCTGGCAGCTGGTGCTGGCCACGCTGCAGGTAAACTACCACCATACTGTACTCACCACACAAACACACTGGCATAGCTCTACAGTGTATTATAGCCATGCCTGGATTTCCTGGATTTTTTTGGGCCATTGACAAGCCTAAATATTTAAATGTCTTTTTTTACGGTATAGCAGAAGTGTTCTAAGGGAATCACTCTCTCTTTGACTTTTCTCACCACCTTTTATGCCCTTCCTGTTCTATCTATCTCCCCCTTTCCTCTCCTCTCCCAGCACCTGGTGTGGATCCTAGGCCTGAAGCCTGGGGTTGGAGGGGCTCTGAAGCCTGGTCGTGCAGTGGAGGGGCCCAGCACGGTAATACTCCCATCTCCCTGCCTTACGCAGTCGCGCTGTAAAGAGTCAAATTCTCTGCATCAATTAGCAATAACTCCCAATAGGGTGTCATTGGCTGTTCGCTACAGCTCTTCAGCCCACCAGCTTCACCGCTCAGCTCTCTGACTCCCCCGCGTTGTCTGTGTATTACAGGTGCTGACCACGGCTGTGATGACAGATCTGCCTTTCATCTCCAACATCCTGTCGAGACTCTTTGAGAGCTCCCAGTACCTAGATGACGTGTCACTGCACCACCTGATCAACGCACTGTGCTCCCTCTCTCTGGAGGCTATGGAGATGGCCTATGGGACTAACAAGGTAATTACTTCACAGGTACTTCATTATTGTAGATGTAGCCAGAGCAACACCGTATGACCTCTCTTGTCTTCTGCATGAGCCTTGTGTTACTTAATGTCTATTAGATACCGGGTAGTTTGGTTCCTGGATTTGGATTGGCTGGAAGCTGTGGTATATTTAAGCAACAAGGCCCGAGGGGGTGTGGTATATGGCCAAAATACTACGGCTAAGGGCTGTTCTTAAGCACGACGCAACAGGGAGTGCCTGGTTACAGTGCTTAGCCGTGGTGTATTGGCCGTATACCACTTTATAAACTGGGTGGTTCGAACCCTGAGTGCTGATTGGCTGACAGCTGTGGTATAACAGACCGTATACCACGGGTATGACTAAACCATTTGTTTTTACTGCTCTAATTACTTAGGTAACGAGTATATAATAGCAATAAGGCAGGGGTTTGTGGTATATTGCCAATATACCACAGCTAAGGGCTGTATCCATCCTCTACAACATCCGTAGAGTATGACCCTACCTCACACAGGAAGCGGCGCAGGTCCTAATCCAGGCACTTGGCCTTTCCTGTCTGGACTACTGCAACCCGCTGTTGGCTGGACTCCCTGCTTGTGCCTGAAAACCCCTGCAACATCTTTAACCCTACCTCTTCAAAGAGTAGGGTTAAAGATCAAAGACCCTCCTCCCCTTTTCAAAAAGGCCTTTTGTGAACGAACACTCACACTTGACCCCCCCCCCAGCTCTGACTGCTGATTAGCTACTTTACTGAGGATTTCAGTTACCATGCCTGTGATATGCGGTTGTCCCACCTAGCCATCTAAAAATGCTAAATGTATCCAGGCGGGTGGTATATTGGGCCATATACCATACCTCCTTGGGCCTTATTGTTTTAATACCTATATCCACCAAACTGATCACCCCTGTGTTCTGTTGTCGTCCCGTGTCAAGGAGCCGTCTCTATTTGCGGTAGCCAAGCTGCTGGAGACCGGCCTGGTCAACATGGATCGTATAGAGATCCTGTGGAGGCCCCTCGTTGGACATCTGCTGGAGGTACGTCTTACAGTAGCCATTTAAAGTGGTAGACTGTGTGCAGGTCTGTGTCTGTTCTCTTGCCAACTCCTTCTGCAATTGTCACGCCTTGACAAAGAGCACAAACGGATCTAGGGCCAGGTTAGTGAAGTGTTTTTTTTTGGGGGGGCGCTATGCTGTAGCCTGTAGCTGTATGTCCTTCGGTACGTTTCAAGCCCTCTCGTATGATGGTAGGGGCTCTTCCATTTCTAATGGTGTGAGTGGCATCTGTCCCCTATTTAGTGATTGTGTTATAGCTTTACAGATGCGGTCCCATATATTGCCTCCATTACATGAATCACTGTTTCTTCTATAATAAGTTAAAATTGTGTGTTTGTTTGATTTTACAACCACACAAGACCAAGAAGAACAAGAACAATCTATGTAAACTGTAATTGTGATTTTTTTTTTTTTTTTCAATGTCAAAGGCCTGGACTAAATTATTCAAAATTGGAATTAATTTGGTTGGAGATGAGTGAATCTTGTTTATGTGTAATTGCAGGGTGAAAATAGCCATTCAACCAGTTTTGAAAAGAGAAAACGGGACATTCTGCTTCATTGCGCTCTGTTGTGGAGTGCAAGGATGCCAATATATTTGACTGCATCTGTATCTGTGGCAGTTCTGTGTGTTTGTCTAAAACAAACGGTTCCTCCTTAAGTTGTCTTTTCTCCCTCTCTTTTGCAACCCATGTCTGTTTTTGCAGAAGGTAAGCTCGGAAACTTCTCCTCCCAATCATTTGCTTTCTCTCTCTTTCTCTCTTTTCATTCCGTCTGTCTCTTCGCCTGGCATCAAGGTGTTGGAGCTGAGAGTTTGCGATGTGCAGCTTGCGACAGGTTTTCTGTTTGCTTCGCTGTTGCTGTTTGATCAAAATTGCCTCGCACACATGAGTTACATTTCTGGAACTCTGTTTTTGTTTGTCTGCATACTATGCAGATACCTGCACATTTTTTAATGCATCTTACCTTATCATCGCTAATGATATGCCAGCTTTTCTCGGCCAGTCACACACTTGTTTGACGTTGGCCAACAATCAGACAGCACAGACACTTGTAGGCTGTGCAGGGGGGTGCTGATGTGGCATCTCATTCACTGTATCGAACAGCCCAGGGGAATAGTGAGATGTGCAGCAAAGCAACGAAAGCGGCTGATTTTCACCAGAGCTTTTCATGATTACGTGTCTGTCAAATGGAATGACCTGATTTCACTGTTGTGCGAGTAGAAAATCCCAGGCATACAGTCTGTTTTAACCACCTGCTGTGAGAAACGGGTGGCCTGTTTGAACTGCCCCTGACTCACATCCCTTTCTCTCTCTATCAATATCGCTTTCTCTCTCTCTCTCTCTCTCCCCCTCCCCACTCTTTCCCCCTCCTTCTGCAATGCTTGTGTGTGTACTGTGTGATGTCTGATCTCTCTCTCTCCTCGTCCCGTGTGTGTGTGTGCCCTACCCAATGATGTTACCTGCTGCAGGTCTGCCAGCACCCCAACGCCAGGATGAGAGAGTGGGGGGCTGAGGCTGTTACCGCCCTCATCAAAGCTGGCTTGGCCTACAAGCACAACCCCCCTCTAGCACAGAACCAGGTACCGCTACTACCCCATCTCTCTAATCTTCACCCAGTCACATCCCGGGGGGAGAAAAAAGTATTTAGTCAGCCACCAATTGTGCAAGTTATCCCACTTAAAAAGATGAGAGGCCTGTAATTTTCATCATAGGTATACTTCAACTATGACAGACAAAATGAGGGAAAAAATCCAGAAAATCACATTGTATGATTTTTTTATGAATTTATTTGTAAATTATGGTGGAAAATAAGTATTTGGTCACCTACAAACAAGCAAGATTTCTGGCTCTCACAGACCTGTAACTTCTTCTTTAAGAGGCTCCTCTGTCCTCCACTCATTACCTGTATTAATGGCACCTGTTTGAACTTGTTATCAGTATAAAAGACACCTGTCCACAACCTCAAACAGTCACACTCCAAACTCCACTATGGCCAAGACCAAAGAGCTGTCAAAGGACACCAGAAACAAAATTGTAGACCTGCACCAGGCTGGGAAGACTGAATCTGCAATAGGTAAGCAGCTTGGTTTGAAGAAATCAACTGTGGGAACAATTATTAGGAAATGGAAGACATACAAGACCACTGATAATCTCCCTAAATCTGGGGCTCCACGCAAGATCTCACCCTGTGGGTCAAAATGATCACAAGAACGGTGAGCAAAAATCCCAGAACCACACGGGGGGACCTAGTGAATGACCTGCAGAGAGCTGGAACCAAAGTAACAAAGCCTACCATCAGTAACACACTATGCCGCCTGGGACTCAAATCCTGCAGTGTCAGACGTGTCCCCCTGCTTAAGCCAGTACATGTCCAGGCCCGTCTGAAGTTTGCTAGAGAGCATTTGGATGATCCAGAAGAAGATTGGGAGAATGTCAGATGAAACCAAAATATAACTTTTTGGTAGAAACTCAACTCGTTGTGTTTGGAGGACAAAGAATTCTGAGTTGTATCCAAAGAACACCATACCTACTGTGAAGCATGGGGGTGGAAACATCATGCTTTGGGGCTGTTTTTCTGCAAAGGGACCAGGACGACTGATCCGTGTAAAGGAAAGAATGAATGGGGCCATGTATTGTGAGATTTTGAGTGAAAACCTCCTTCCATCAGCAAGGGCATTGACGATGAAATGTGGCTTTCAGCATGACAATGATCCCAAACACACCGCTCGGGCAACGAAGAAGTGGCTTCGTAAGAAGCATTTCAAGGTCCTGGACTGGCCTAGCCAGTCTCCAGATCTCAACCCCATAGAGATTCTTTGGAGGGAATTGAAAGTCCGTGTTGCCCAGCAACAGCCCCAAACCATCACTGCTCTAGAGGAGATCTGCATGGAGGAATGGGCCAAAATACCAGCAACAGTGTGTGAAAACCTTGTGAAGACTTACAGAAAACGTTTGACCTCTGACATTGCCAACAAATGGTATATAACAAAGTATTGAGAAACTTTTGTTATTGACCAAATACTTATTTTCCACCATAATTTGCAAATAAATAAATTAAAAATCCTACAATGTAATTTTCTGGATTTTTTTTCTTCTCATTTTGTCTGTCATAGTTGAAGTGTACCTATGGTGAAAATTACAGGCCTCATCTTTTTAAGAGGGAGAACTTGCACAATTGGTGGCTGACTAAATACTTTTTGCCCCACTGTAGTACCCAAATACAGGGACTACTGTACACTATTCTATCTAGAAGTCGGGTAGCTGTTACAATGGAAGGTGATAAGATGACTTGCTATTAGTCGGCTTCACCATACCAGCCCACCCACACATAGTTGACCTTGTATATCTTAAGGCAGTGGTTTGTATGCTTGTCCTTGTTTATGTAATATAACCACTCCCTTCTCTCTTCCTCTGTCCCTTTTCTTTATTTCTGTCTCTCTCTCTCTCACTGTCTCTCTCACTGTCTCTCTCACTGTCTCTCTCACTGTCTCTCTCACTGTCTCTCTCACTGTCTCTCTCACTGTCTCTCTCACTGTCTCACTCTCTCTGTCCCTCTGTCAGAGGCTGCAGCTCCTGCTGTTGAACCCTCTGAAGGAGCTGTCCAACGTGCTCCATGCAGACATCCGTCAGAAGCAGCTGGAGAGCGTGCTGCAGATCCTCCAGAGCCAGGGAGACAGTCTGGGTCCAGGCTGGCCCTTAGTGCTGGGGGTCATAGGGGCCATCCGAAACGACCAGGGGTGAGAGGGAGGGGGGGGTAGCAGCATTGAAAAGGGAGAGGGGGGGAGACTGGGATGGGTGATGCAGAGGGAAAAGCTCCGTGATCCATATTTAAAAGCTGAGATTGTAACCCTTCTTAACACCTATTTCATCTTAACATGCTGTATTTTCTCTCTTGTCCAGCAGTCGACTGTTCACTCTGTTTTATGTCTGAGTCTGACAAGTGTCTGTCTGTCCCCTGTCGCCTAGAGAGTCGTTGATCCGAACAGCCTTCCAGTGCCTGCAGTTGGTGGTGACTGACTTCCTCCCCACCATGCCTTGCATGTGCCTCCAAATCGTAGTGGATGTGGCCGGCAGCTTCGGTCTCCAGAACCAGGAACTCAACATCAGCCTCACCTCCATAGGACTCCTGGTACAACCGCAGCATATTGCATATATTGTTTTATATTCTCTATTGTATTGGGATTTTTAATTCATTCTAGTTCATATTACTGCTGCGGTTATACGTAGCTTATAGTTGCTGCTGCGTCCCCTCATCGTTACCCCTCTCCCCGTTTTCCCCAACAGTGGAACATCTCCGACTACTTCTTCCAGAGGGGCGAGGCCATCACCCAGGATCTAGAGAGGGAGGAGGCCGCGCTGCAGAAGCAGGCTCGGGAGAAGGGCGAGCCCCTGAACAGGCCCTTCCACCCAGCCCCTCCCTTCGACTGCCTGTGGCTGTGTCTGTACGCCAAGCTGGGCCAGCTGTGTGTGGACCCCCGGCCCGCCGTCAGGAAGAGTGCCGGTCAGACCATGTTCTCCACCATCGCTGCCCACGGCACCCTGCTGCAGCAGTCCACCTGGCACATCGTGGTCTGGAAGGTACTCGGTTCAGCCAGTCACAATGATCATAGACTAAATCAGTCTTGAATGGTGCATGGCTGTAGAATCCTGTGGCGTACTGAAAGGTAGTCAAGTCCTGGAGTTGTACTTTTGGGACCTATCAGTTTAGTGATCGTACGTGCTGCAGCTAGTACTTTATACCCGCCTTAATGACCATCTGCCCTCTGGCGGTCCACATCAACTCCATTTTTTTTTTTATGTCTGTGTAAAACCAGGTGCTGTTCCACCTGCTGGACTGTGTGAGGAAGTCTTCCACCACAGCCGACAAGGAGAAGATTGAGTCAGGGGGCGGGAATATCCTCATCCACCACTCACGGGACACGGCTGAGAAACAGTGGGCGGAGACCTGGGTGCTGACGCTGGCAGGGGTGGCTCGTATCTTCAACACCAGGAGATACCTGCTGCAGCAGCTAGGTGTGGACGCTTTTAACTCTTCTTGTGGGGACATTTTGTTTAGTCCCCACAAGGTCAAATGCTATTTCTAGGGGGGGGGTTAGGTTTAAGGTTAGAGTTAGGGTTAGAATTACAGTTAGGCGATAGGGTTAGTTTTAGGGTTAGGTACTAGGTTTAGGATATGGGGTTAGGGAAAATAGGATTTTGAATGGGACTGAGTTTTGTGTCCCCACAAGGTTAGCTGTACAAGACTGTGTGTGTGTGCCTGCATCAGTTGCCTGCTACTGTAGATAGACTGATGTCATAAAGACATCAGTCAGTCTAGTCAGTTGACAAAGGTAAATAGTAATGATCTTGTGCTCTACGGACGGTACTCCTCCTGCCAATACATTCATCCTGTCTCCACGCATCTTCAGTACAATACCTGTAATGCTATATAGTCAATACGGTACCTTTTTAATTAATTGAGCCCAACAATGACCTCTTCTTATCTGATCGTGTGTCCACTCCACAGGTGACTTCTTCAAGGCGTGGGAGGTGCTGCTGGACCACATCCAGTCTGCTGCCCTCAGTAAGAACAACGAGGTCTCCCTGGCCGCACTCAAGTCCTTCCAAGAGATCCTCCAGATCGGCACGCCCGTCAAGGACTCCGCCATGCCCACCGAGGCCCTGGCCCTGGCCGTGATGGGCGTCCCCCCTGTCCTCATCGACCCCCTCAGCGCCTCGGGACCCGGCAGACACCTGCTGCGCTCCGACTCGATGCTCGAGAGGCTGACGCGCTACAATGGAGCCGAACTCCAGGCCCCTCCCCAGGGGGAGGAGTCTGCGCTGGAGGACGCAGCCCTGTGGTGGTCGGCGTGGAACACCTGGTACCGGACGGGCACGGACAGCACGAGGCCCCCTAGTGGCGGGACGGGGACAGACAGACCCTCCTTCGTCCCCAGCCAGCCCTTCCTGACAGCGTTAGTCCAGATTGTCCCTGCCCTCTACCAGCACATTGAGACTGGCTTCAGCATGGAGGACCTGAGGAAGCTGGGGGTGATCCTCCACGGGGCCGTGTCCATACCCATCAGCAGTGATGCCTCACCCTTCATCCTGCCCTCCTACACCGAGGCTGTCCTCACCAGCCTGCAGGAGGCCGTACTCACAGCACTCGACGTGCTGCAGAAGGTGGGTGGGCTACCACACTAGATACATTATAACTTTTTACATTTTTATAAAGGGTTGTTATATGGGCGGCAGGTAGCCTAGTGGTTAGTGTTGGGCCAGTAACTGAAAGGTTGTTGGATCGAATCCCCGAGCTGACAAGGTAAAAATCTGTTGTTGAATAAAGCAGTTAACCCACTGTTCCCCGGTAGTCCGACATTGTAAATACAAATAAAAAATATGAACAGCCAAAGGCATTTTCCAGGTGCTGATTTAGCTAGTACTGTTCAAAGCTCAAAGGCACCCCTTTGAGTAGATGTTTCGTCTTTGTCCTCTGTGTTATAGAAACTAGCATGGCAATTTTAGTAATTTTTTTATTTTTCTCCTACACTTAATATGTGCTATTGAGGCTGATATCCGATTGTGGGGATAATTTTTAACATGATCCCCTGATGGGAGTCAGTAGTGACTGAGGTGCCCTGGTTCTAGTGAGGTCAGTAGTGAGTAAGGTTCCTGTCTCTCCCTCTGCAGGCCATCTGTGTGGGCCCAGAGAGCCTGCAAGTCATGTACCCGGCCATATTCGAACAGCTGCTCCTCTTCGTCGAGTTCTCCTGCAAACCCCCCCAGTATGGCAAGCTGGAAACCAAACATGTGGCCAACGCTAAGTACAACCAGGTAACAAATCACAATCTCTCTCTCTCTCTCCACCGTTGTCTTTCTCTATCGCTTTGTGTGCAAATTTGTCTTCCGCTCTCTTTCAAGCGTTGTCTCGATATCTCGGGTATTTTCATTTAATGGAATGTTGTTGAATTTTTTTTCGATGCCAGTCATCTGTTTCTCTCCAGATTTTCTGAGCATGGTCATTCCCCCTCTCTGATGTTCATGAAGCTCCTCCCGTTGCTTTGTCTGGTCCTCATGTGCCCTGCCCTATTGTCCTAATCACATGACACATAGCTGGGTCTTTCAAACTGCATCTGCAGCCCTAAACCATCCCTCTTCTTTCTCTCTCATTCACGCTAGCCCTTCGGGCCGGCAGCACGCTAGCCCTTCGGGCCGGCAGCACGCTAGTCCTTCGGGCCGGCAGCACGCTAACCCTTCGGGCCGGCAGCACGCTAGCCCTTCGGGCCGGCAGCATGCGAGCCGCTAGGTTACTTTTTTCCGTTTTTTGGCAGGTCACAGACCAAGTTCATGATTCTTCCCTTTTCTCAAAATGAAGGACAAATGAGACCCCATGAAGTCTACGTTTTATTGATTCACTTAATCTCGTACAACCTCTGTTTTTTGTAGGCTAGTTGATGATGCCTTCTTTGTTCATACTATGTTCAAAACAGAAGGGAATCTTTAAAACAGGGTTAGGTAACTAAATTCATGCTTTGGAACAGATTTTCCTGTTTTTGATTAACACATTTTAAACTGAATTCCTGTTGATTTTAGTCTTTTTTTATACTAAGAACTAAAATCCTGAATACACAGTGTAAGGAAAATGTATTTGCCCGTTTCTGATTTTCCCAATTTTTGGGGGGGATATTTTTGATAATTCACTATCATATCTTCAACCAAATATTAGATTAAGGGAACCTTACTTTACAAATAGCAAAAAAATGGCCTGACATTCTCTTGTAGAAATTCTCTGGTGCAGAGCAGAATTCATGGTTCCTTCTATTAAGGCAAGTTGTCCAGGTCCTGAGGCAGGAAAGCATCCCCGAACTATCACATTACCACCACCATGTTTGGCCATTGGCTTGAGGTTCTTACTGTGAAATGCAGTTTTTGCACTTTTGTCCAAAATGTTATACTCAAGTTTGCCTAGATAATCATCAAGACACTTGGAAGAATGTTCTATGGACATTCAAAAGTATAAACTTTTTGGACGACATGGGTCCGATTTATGCCTGGCAAAAACCAAACACTGCATTCCACATTAACAACCTCATAGCAACTGTCAAGCATGGTGGTGGTAGTGTGATGTTTTGGGAGAGCTTTGCTGCCTCGGGACCTAGACGAATTGCCTTAATAGAAGGAACCATGAATTCTACAGGAGAATGTCAGGCCAAACCTCTGAGCTGAAGCGTAGCTGTGTCATTCGGCAAGACAATGATCCAAAACACACAATCAAGTCTATGTGAAAATGGCTAAAAAGCAACACATTTTACATTTTTGGAATGGCCTAGTTAAAGTCCAAACCTAATCTCAATTGAGATGTTGTGGTAGGACTTGAAACGAGCAGTTCATGCTTGAAAACCCAAAGATGTCGCTGAGCATGGAAGAGTGGGACAAAATTCCTCCACAGCGACGTATTATAGGAAGTGTTTGGTTGGAGTCATTGCATTTAAAGTTGGCACAACTAGTTATTGCATGTAAGGGGGCAATTACTTTTTCCACACAGGGGGCATTGGGTTTGCATAACTTTGTTTATGAAATAAAGTATGTAATTGTTGTGTTATTTGTCCTTTATCTAATATTAGGTTTTGGTTGAAGATCTGATAACATTCGCTTAGAAAGGGGGCAAATAATTTTAAGGCACTCTGTGTGTATATATATTTATTATAGATTTTTTTTTTTCCTAAAAACTTTTGGGGGGGACAAAAGAAATGCTCGCAGGCCGCCTGTTGCTGACCTATGCTTTAATAAAAAGCTAGGCTCTTAATCCGTGTTTTTCTAACTCACACTTACAAATAAATACTGTCAACTGGTGTACCAGTTCCTTTTTCTATATTGATGAGTGGTTTTGTTTTCATGGTGGTGGCTGAATCAGCTATGCTAATTAACGCTACACTACGCACTCACTCGGAAGTGAAAGCTCCGAGTCTATCTTGTCAGTTGACCTGTCAGTCATTTATACTGTCACTTAGTCAGTCTGTTGTTCAATCAAACCATTAACAAACATGATTGCCACGGTCAGTGGCGACAATTTGGTATAAGAACGCCAGGCACCGGCAAACAAGTTAATTTTCTTCTCGTTGTTGTGTTTTTGTGTCGTACTATCCATCTGGATCAACCTTTTAGATCCAACTGTTTACATCGGTGAGTTACCACCTCCCTTCTTCAGCCCCCTTTAGTCCTCTTGCTCACCTGTATTCAGCTGTGTTCTAATGCTCAATGGTCCCATCGCTACTGCAGTAGATGAGGTCTTACCATGCAGCGGGTGAAAAGCCTCATCTACATCACACACTCCATGTTACCTACCCCTCCGTTGTTCTGTCTGCCACTAACAAGTGGTTATGCCTCGATCTGTCCCTACTACCGACCTTTCTTTCTCATCCTCATACCACTTATCTTACTGTGTTTGGGTGTCGTCCATTTCTGTGGATGTTTTTCTATTGCAAGTTTTATGGTGCTTTGGTCCTCTTAGTATTTACGCAGAGGGGTGTTTTCAGATTTAGTTAATCCCACTCTCTCCTTCTCGGTCTTTCTCTACAGGCGGAATGGGTTGCCTTAAACTACGTGCCCTTTGCCGAAAGGTCCTTGGAGGTGGTGGTGGACCAGTACCACAAAACAGCCTGTCACAAAGCTGTCATCAACGAGAAAGTCCTTCAGAACATCATCAAGGTACTGTCCCTGACATTACCATCAAGATGTATTGCTTTGTTTAGAAGTGTTCACGTAAAAGGAGTCGCTCGGAAACTGGAACTTTTTTTTTTTTTTTTTTCGTGGTTGTGGAGCTACTCCCTAGTGTAAAATGTCTACACCATTCTGAATATATTCTATATCGCCTATTGAAGTCCATCATCATACTCCAGTCACTAGTGTTTCTGTCATAAACGAGCTGCTCTTTGTGGTGGGGAAACAACATCCCTTCACAAAGCTCTCAGGTGTTCCTCTGTTTCCTGTGGGTCAATGGCAGGGTCAATGGCATAGCAAGTTCTTTCTCATTGAGGCCCATCTGACCACTCTCTTCTAGTATCTTCTTATTAAAGCATTTCCCAAAACGAGAAGAGTACTCTGCCAAGAACTCATTAAGAGTTCAAACCAACCCCCCATCCTCCTCTCCATTCGCTCTCGCTGTCTCCTGAGAAAGGTCACAGCCCTAAAACCTTGGGGAAGCCCCGTGCGTAATGGGAAAAGGCAGCCGTTTATCACAAAGACGGTCTGTTTCTGTTCCGTTACTTATTTTTCCATGTGGAAAAAAAAAGAAAGAGAACATCAATGCCTCAACAGCTCCAGTTGTTTAGTTGCGTCTGTGATTGATGTTACACCTCTAAGTCTCTGTCATTACTGAGTCCCCCCCCCCCCCTCAGTGTTCCTCGGAGTCTGTCAGTGTAATTGTTCAACTGCACTAGCAAATCTGGCACCAGGCATGTCCATATGTTGGAGGCTCCCATTGTGTTACCACCGCCCCTCCCCCTCTTGTCACAGAGACTCTGAGATAATGTGTAGCATATTCAGTCACACTGCATCTAAATATTAACCTTAGTGATCTTAATTTCCCCTCCCCCCACCTGCTCTCTCCTTGAATCCTGAGGAAATAGCCTGGAAATCAAGGTTAGGTGTTGGCTAATGCACCAACAGACCTGGCAACCAGGCTAGTCCCTACATTGAAGACTCCCATTGTGTTCTAACCCCGTCGTTTCTCTCCGTCCTCCATAGACCCTGCGGATGCCCCTGGGCCTGAAGTATGCGTGTCCGTCAGAGAGCACGTGGAAGCTGGCCGTGTCATCCCTGCTCAAAGTGTTGTCCATCGGGCTGCCCGTGGCCCGCCAGCATGCCTCCTCTGGGATGTTTGAAACCATGTGGCCAGAGCTGGCCAATGCCTTCGAGGATTTCCTCTTCACCAAAAGGTAGGCGTACCCCCTTTTCTCAGGCAGTTCATCTAAAATATGAGGCACTCCCTTTTACCTTTTTAAAAAGCTTGTGTTGTGTATTGGTATTTTCTTATTCAAATAGTTTTTTTTTTTTATGTCCAGTATGTAGCTTTCTGGGCAACCTGATCAAATTCACATATAAATTAAAGTTGTAGATGTGTTATTCTCATAGAACAAACCAGACTTGCATTCAGTGTGTGCTATTTCTATGCTTACCATTCTTAAGTTTTCACTTCTGAGTCTTTTTAAGTGTTGGTGTTGTACACCAGCTTCAAACAGCTGAAGATACGATATTGAAAATATATTTCACAGCGGTTTAGATTGTATAATGATACTCTACACTTGCTTGTTTTGTCACATGAACTGAAATTAGACAAACATTACATACTTTTAGCAAGCAGGGAATGGTGGCAGTGATTTCTCCATATTGCGCCTAAAGCAAGTCTGACAGACAGACGTTTTGATGCACCCGCGTCTTCCTCAGTCTGCGAAAAGGTCATTGATTCAGTATAGACAACGCATGGAGGAATGGGACTTGATTAGCAGTAAAGCAGTAGCTGATTCACTGCATTTCTGTTTCTGTTGTTTTACAGCACACCTCCAGACAATGTGTCCATCCAGGAGTTCCAGAAGAATGAAGCCATTGACGTTGAGGTGAAACCTGACTTCACTTCAAACAACCTTTCGAATTAGATTACCGCCTTTTATTACCTGCCCGTCACGCAGGTCTGTTTGTGTCCTCTCTGTGTGTTCTGTAGGTGGTGCAGCTGATCAGCACAGAGATTTTACCATTTGCCAACTTCATCCCCAAAGACTTTGTTGGTCAGATTATGACCATGCTCAATAAAGGATCCATTCACTCACAGTCCTCCTCATTTACAGGTCAGAAACCAACACTGGGTCAGAACCACCCACTTTTATTCCAAATACCTCGTGATTTTCCCACCGAATATTACCTATTAAAAGAAAAAATAAATGATACTGGCAACAATAGGATCAGATTTTTCTTGAATTAATTGCAATGGCAAATATCTAGCATCACCAAAAGAAAATATTAAGATGAACTTTACTGTGTAGCACTGATCTGTTCTCTCAGCATGTCTTTCCTACCGTCCACAGAGGCAGAGATAGATGTGCGGATGCGGGAGGAGTTCTCCAAGGTGTGTTTTGAGACGCTGCTCCAGTTCTCCTTCAGTAACAAGGTGTCCACGCCCCAGGAGGGCTACATCTCCCGCATGGCCCTCTCCGTGCTCCTCAAGAGGTCCCAGGACGTGTTGAGGCGCTACGTGGACGATGAGCGGCTGAGTGGACGCTGCCCACTGCCCAGGTGAGTCCACGAACACCATTAAAGCAATAGCCCTAAACGACCGCCATCACCTCTCTTCGCCCCAGGACTACAAGACCCCCCCCCCAGGACAGGGATGTAGTAGAGGGTACTACAAGACCCCCCCCAGGACAGGGATGTAGTAGAGGGTACTACAAGACCCCCCCCCAAGACAGGGATGTAGTAGAGAGTAAACGCACCAAAACTCAGCCCATTTTGATTTTGTGAAGTGTTTTATGCACCTATTACACGGAATTAGCATTCAGATTCAACGAGAGAGGGTTTACACTGGCTGTTTAGCTGAGAACTGGCAGCAGTTTCTCCGTACATGTTCCTCTGGGTTCTCTCTCATTCTTTCTCTTTCATTCTCTTGGTATTCATACGGGGTAGATTCAGGCAATTCCACTGTGACAGTGACTCCGAGACACAGATTTGTCACTTTTTTTAAATGTATGTCAAACAAAAACCAATGATTGCAAAGTTAAACAAACTATGCACAATGACTACTTTTAACAATTTCCACTGAAAATTGTACAAAAACACATTTCCTTGAAGATAAGGGCAGATGCAAAGTTTGGTAACGGAATGACAGCACAAACAGCACAAGGTGTCATTCTGTTACCAAACTTTGCTTATGCACTGTTCAAGTAAATGTGTTTTTGTACATTTTTTCTGTGGAAATTGTTAAAAGTAGTTGTTATGCATAAAGTTGTGTGGTTTGTTGTCCCCCACAATGTAGTCTCCGCTCGTTAGTCACACACTGTATCTCAGACAACACTGGCCCAATTTTGAAGAAACGTGGGTGAATGATGCATCTTGCCATACAGATCCAGCTTTGCAAAATTACACTGATTGGCCCAAGGCGGGAACTATAGGTATTGAAACTGAAATTTGTGCGTCAAAACAGAGTGGAAGCGAGAGAGATACAGTAACTGGGAACAAAATCTGTCTTCTCCAGCAGGTGGTGTTTTTTTAATAGATTTTTGCTCACTAAGCGAGGAGTTTCTGAATGGAGATCATAGTGCTGTTTCATAGTGGGGAAGTGCTTAGATTGTTACGAGTGTACTGACAAATAGGACACGTGACAACCCGGCAACATTGAGAGAAAAAAAAAACACTTTATATTGGAGTTGTGCCTGTTGTTCAGTGGTCTCAAATACTTCTTAAGTAGTTTTTTGTGTATCTGTACTTCACTATTTATATTTTTGACCATTTTTACTTCTACTTCACAACATTCCTAAAGAAAATAATGTACCTTTTACTCCATACATTTTTCCCTGACACCCAAAACTACTCGTTACATTTTGAATGCTTAGCAGAACAGGAAATAGTCCAGTTCACACACTTATCAGGAGAACAACCATGATCATCCCTGTAGCTCCCTCCAGTAACCACGAGCACAACCGTTCCTTGATTTTAACTGGCGGCTATATTCTGTCGTTTTAGTCAGAATTATCACCTTCCGTGAGAACTATAAAGTAAATGAAAAATACAGTTAAGCACACTCTTACAACCTTATCTTACGAGTGACTTATTAGCTTGGTATAACTCTGAAGTGCTTACATGCATAACAGTTTAACCGGCGTTATAACGGGTTCAGATTAAAGACATGAATAAAGGGAAAATACCTCATTGGCTGCTTATTACAGAAGGGAGGAAATCAAACTTCGCACTTATTATTCCTGGCATGAATTCACACTTCATCCTAACATACATGCTTCAACCTTTATGAACTACCCCCGATGACATGAACTTAGCTAAAACAGCGCGGGATTGCCTTCCCTCCAAATGGGTGTTGCTAAAATAAGGATCCCCATTACAACAGTATTAGCTACGTAGTTCCGCTTGTCTTATCATTTCTCCCGCACAGCGGACACATAAACAATTCATTCAAACAAAAGACAATGACACAACCTGTAAGTCTCTAACTGTCAGTTACAATCCCTACTGCCTCTGCTCTCGCAGACTCACTAAACACAAATGCTTTGTTTTTAAATAATGTCTGAGTGTTGGAGTGTGACCCTGACTATCTGTAAATAAATAAAAAACAAGAGAATTGTACTGTCTGGTTTGCTTAATATAAGCAATTTTAAATTATTTGTACTTTTACTTTTGGTACTTAGGTATATTTTAGCAACTACATTTACTTTTGATACTTAAGTATATTTCAAACCAAATACCTTTAGACTTAGTAAAAGTCACTCAGTAAAATACTACTAAAGTATAAGAATTTAGTTTTTTTCCACCATTGCTGTTTTCACACGTGTATCTGCCCTCTCTCTCATTGGCTAGAATGGTCCCACCTGATCTTGCCTCCTTCTGACTTCCTTCTAGTTTGAGTACCAGTCTTTTAAGCTAACATTCCACTCCTTGACACTTCTTGTCATTGCCAAAAGGTATTTGGCACACGACAGGGAGTGGGTTAGCTAAAGAGACTGGTACCCAGGCTAACTGCCTTCCATTTTTTGAGACATTTATTTTTTATTATTAGAGCGGCCACTTGAGTATCTGGTCACTATAATGGATAATCTGTGGTCACACACAATAACTGGAAATATGTTAGTCACACGTGATATCTCAATTGGCCCAAAAGCTGCATCATTCGTGAGGGACGACATGTTTTACTGTTGCTTTGTGCAACTTTGGAATCATTGGTTTTTGTTTGATATACATTTTTAAAGTGAATAATCTTAGTCTGTGTCACTCATTGGCCCCATTACTAAGGTCACCAACACATCTATTGGTCTCGGGGTGTTTCCAAGGGTATGGAAGTCGGCCATAATAACGGCCATCTTTAAATCAGGCGACCCTGTTGACGTGAGTAACTACAGGCCCATTAGTATACTACCTGTGGTGTCAAAGGTTGTTGAAAAGTGTGTAGCAGAACAACTGATTGCCCACCTCAACAACAGCCCCTTCACATTACACTCCATGCAGTTTGGCTTCAGAGCGAAACACTCTACAGATACGGCCAACTGCTTTCTTCTGGAAAATGTAAAGTCCAATATGGACAAAGGGGGCGTTGTTGGGGCTGTGTTTCTGGACCTAAGGAAGGCTCTTGATACTGTTAACCATGAGATTCTCATCACAAAATTGTCCAAGTTCAACTTTTCCCCTGATGCCTTGATGGATGAAGTCATACCTTGAAGGCAGAACTCAGTGTGTCAGAGTGAGCAATGTGCTGTCGCCCACTCTTAACTATGATGTGGGCGTGCCCCAAGGGTCTGAGGCCCCTCCTGTTCAGCCTGTACGTTAATGATCTGCCTTCTGTCTGCACTGGGTCTGAAGTTCAAATGTATGCAGATGATACAGTGATATATGTGCATGCAAAGAGCAAACAACAAGCTGCACAAGAACTCACTACTGTAATGGTCCAGGTTACAAAGTGGCTCAGTGACTTGTATTTGCATCTCAATGTGAAAAAAACTGTTTGCATGTTCTTCACAAAGAGGGCAACAGATGCTACTGAGCTGAAGCTCCAGGTGGTATCTGATTTTAAGTACCTTGGCATCATACTTGATTCCAACCTCTCTTTAAAAAGCATGTGGAAAAGGTAATTCAAATAACCAAATTCAACCGAGCTAATTTTCGATTTATACGAAATTGTTTGAC